>NW_022603094.1:0-48584 GCF_008692095.1 Etheostoma spectabile
CTGTCTGTGTTTCCTGTCAGGACTCTGTGGGTTGACTGAACCGAGCGACGTTGTATGGCTATAAAACCAGTGTGATGGGACAGCAGACCTGCATAACACTGCTATCTGTTCAAACAATAAACAGACAGTATGTTAATCTATGCGGCTGTTGGTAGAGAAAGACATGCGCTGTGTGTCAACATCACTCACTCATAAAAAACAGACATACATAACAGAATACTTAGTGTTTGTCTCATGCGATCAATACTTTAAGTTTTGCAGAGTCGAGATTTAATGACTGTGGTAAAACTATAAGTGTTGTCATGTTTAAATATTTCCAATGATAGGGTTAGACCATGTCAATTTCGTTATGTAGGATTATGAACTTTAATTTTGTAAGGTACAGTAAAACATACTGCACATGTAAAAAAAACACATGAAAAAAGATGTATATGAATGCGATATACAAGATGTCTATAAAAACGAATGATAACATTAGGATATTGAACAAAATAAATATTCAAGTCAATATCAACATGTAATGCAAGAGCTAAAATATAAAAGTGAGGCTGTGTTGTGAATCCCACAAGCTTATGGAAGTAATACTGAATGAGTGAGTGCCTCTTTAAGTACTCTTTAAGACAATTTTTAGTCAAAGAATAATAAGTCATTCTCACATAGTTCACTTTCATAAAAAAAGTTTGCCTCTGTTACAGTATCAGTGGTTATCTCTTCCATCTTGTCTAATCACTGTACCAAGAGCAAATGAAAGACGTCTTCATGACGAAGAACAAATATTTGGGTTTGATTGCCATGGTTATCATTTTTATTTCTATGGTTACAAATGATCACATTAGGCCTCAGTAAATATAGATAGGTTTTAAATGTGATTTTGTGTTTGTTTCCTATTTTTCAGAGTCTCACTCACAACCTGATGGTAAGTCAGTTTCATGCCCACTTCTCTACTTTCACCGGTGTCAACATGTTGGACTTTAGTTGTTTTGTTTACATCTTCATTGTTAGTATTTGCCGTCAAACCCAGTGAAGGCAATGGCATGTGTAGACTTAAATTGAAATATGAAGTTTCTCCTCTGTTACTTAGGACTCTATTGGATTAGAAACACCTGAGAACATCCCAGGATCACAATCCTCAACCAACAGTTAAAGTTTATGATCCCAGCAGTGCTCAGTGGTAATCCAGGGAGAGGGAAGTATTGCTCACTGTGTTCTTACTGTCTGTCTCTCTGCAGTGTGCGGTATAACTCCGCTCAACACCAGGATTATTGGAGGACAGACCGCCCCTGTGGGGAGCTGGCCCTGGCAAGTCAGCCTGCAATCATCTGGTTTCCACTTCTGTGGAGGATCCCTCATTAACAATGGATGGGTGCTGACTGCTGCTCACTGCTTCCTAAGGTAAACTCTAAGGGCAGATTCTCTTAGGCAGTGGGTTTTGTGTTTGTTTAACTGCTCTGCTCTTAACTTCTGTGAACTGCTTTGTTTCTCTTTAGGATCCCAGCCGGTCTGACTGTATTTCTGGGTATCCAGAGTCTACAGGGACCCAACCCCAATGGGGTGTCTCGGACGGTAACAACCGTCATCAAACATCCTAACTATAACCTCAATACTAATGATAACGACATCTGCCTCCTGCAGCTCTCGTCACCGGTGACTTTCAATGATTTCATCGTTCCTGTCTGCCTGGCAGCTCCAGGCAGCACCTTCTTCAGCGGCGTTAGCTCCTGGGTGACCGGCTGGGGGAACATCGGATCTGGAGGTGGGTCAGGAAGCAGCTAGGTTACATTTGTTTATTTCAATACAATGGTGACAACAACTGAGTTTACTCAGACAATTGAAAGTAAAAATGAGTACCATCTTTCTTTACCTATAAAGCAACTAAACTGATTTAGAAATATCATTAAGTTAATTGACATTTCCTAAAACACCCCATGATGCAAAAGATGACTTAAAGTTAAATTCCTGCATAGAGCCTCTGCAGTACAGGGTTTGTTCTGGTGATGGTGCTGGAGGAAAGGGGACCAAAGTTCACCTTTGGAGTTTCCTTGGTTAAGTTTAAAAGTTTTTCATCAAATCACACTGTGTGTCTCCTTTAGGGCTAACAAAGTGTGGAATGTCTTATCTTCATAAAAAAAAGAAGAAAAAAAAAACATTTCAAATTGTTTCAATGTTCGGTTGCAATCCGTTTTCTTCTTCATTGTCTTTGTTTGTGCATGTAGCTACACCGGGCCCCTTGCCTACATGGTACAACACAGGGATTTACTTGTAAAAACATTGTGCTACTTGTGGTCAAAAATTCCCAGATAGATTTTCTAATTAATTTAGAAATTAGATGGGGTTAAAGGAAACGTTCAAGGGTCAGCTGAAAAATTAGGATTTGTCCTCTTGGGAACATTAACATTTACAGCATGTTTCATGGAAATCTTCAATGGGTGATGTAAACAGCACAAACAGCTTTAACAGCATCAGAACATCAATGCTAACGTTATTTTATTCGTCCCTGTCTATGATCTGTCAATTTGAGAGGGTTAGAAGGTTTCAGTTCTTTGTTTTGACTTTGTTTTACTTTAAACTCCTGATTGTACCTTTAATGGGCAAAGACATGGTCCTTTAGATTCATAGACATACTGATGTTGTAATCAACACTCATAATTCATCACATGCTGTTTATTTACAGTTTTTGTTTCTCTTTAGTCTCCCTTCCTCCCCCAGGAAACCTAATGGAGGTGAATTTGCCGATCGTGGGGAACAGAGAGTGTAACTGTAACTATGGTGTGGGCAGAATCACAAACAACATGATCTGCGCCGGGTTCCGTGCTGGAGGAAAGGACTCCTGTCAGGTAAACATCTTTACACCTGGGTTGGTGTCAGAATTAATCTCCTGCAAAGATTCCTCTCCTAAACGTTTCTCTTCTTAAAGGGGGATTCAGGTAGTCCACTGGTGAGCAAGCAGGGCAGCCGCTGGATCCTGGAGGGAATCGTTAGTTTTGGAAATGGTTGTGCCCAGCCTAATTTCCCAGGAGTCAACACCAGAGTGTCCCAATATCAGACCTGGATCAACAGCCAGATCACCAGCAACCAGCCAGGCTTTATCTCCTTCACGTCCAGTGGAACTGACAGTGACCTCAACATTAGCTGTGCTGGCCTGCCCCCGCCTCCAACCACCCTCCCTACAACCACAACAACCACCCTCCCTACAACCACCACAACCACCCTCCCTACAACCACAACAACTACTCTCCCTACAACCACCACAACCACCCTCCCTACAACCACCACAACCACCCTCCCTACAACCACAACAACTACTCTCCCTACAACCACCACAACCACCCTCCCTACAACCACAACAACTACTCTCCCTACAACCACCACAACCACCCTCCCTACAACCACAACAACTACTTTCCCTACAACCACCACAACCACTCTCCCTACAACCACCACAACCACCCTCCCTACAACCACAACAACTACTCTCCCTACAACCACCACAACCACCCTCCCTACAACCACAACAACTACTCTCCCTACAACCACAACAACTACTTTCCCTACAACCACCACAACCACCCTCCCTACAACCACCACAACACCCTCCCTACAACCACAACAACTACTCTCCCTACAACCACCAACACCCCCCTCCCTACAACCACAACAACTACTCTCCCTACAACCACCACAACCACCCTCCCTACAACCACAACAACTACTTTCCCTACAACCACCACAACCACCCTCCCTACAACCACCACAACCACCCTCCCTACAACCACAACAACTACTCTCCCTACAACCACCACAACCACCCTCCCTACAACCACAACAACTACTCTCCCTACAACCACCACAACCACCCTCCCTACACCACTACAACTACTCTCCCTACAACCACCACAACCCACCCTCCCTACAACCACCACAAACACCCCTCCCTACAACCACAACACTACTCTCCCTACAACCACCACAACCACCCTCCCTACAACCACAACAACTACTCTCCCTACAACCACCACAACCACCCTCCCTACAACCACAACAACTACTCTCCCTACAACCACCACAACCACCCTCCCTACAACCACAACAACTACTTTCCCTACAACCACCACAACCACCCTCCCTACAACCACCACAACCACCCTCCCTACAACCACAACAACTACTCTCCCTACAACCACCACAACCACCCTCCCTACAACCACAACAACTACCCTCCCTACAACCACCACAACCACCCTCCCTACAACCACTACAACTACTCTCCCTACAACCACCACAACCACCCTCCCTACAACCACCACAACCACCCTCCCTACAACCACAACAACTACTCTCCCTACAACCACCACAACCACCCTCCCTACAACCACAACAACTACTCTCCCTACAACCACCACAACCACCCTCCCTACAACCACTACAACTACTCTCCCTACAACAACTACTATCACCAATACCAAACGTGAGTGTTTGTCATGTCCAGACTTTAACCTTAAATTTCCACTTAAAATTAGATGTTTTTATATTAACATTAGTGTAGTAGTAAAATCGTACTTAAGTAACAACATGTAAGTATTACCAACAAAATGAACTTAAAGTACTTAAAGTAAAAGTATGTTTTGTGCTGTAAAATGTGTCCTGTCGGTTTATGATGTTTCTGGATTAATATTACTGCTGTATTAATATGTGGAATCTATGGAACGACCTCCCTGATAAAAAACAGAGTGGTTGTCTGTTGTTGGACTGCTGTGCTAATCATGGATTGTCCATAACAAACACCATTTTGTGGCAGAGCTGTCAACTGATCACCATCTGGTGGTGAGTTAGGTCAGGGGGTGGGGGAAGACTCTGGACAGATCTGGTAAGCCCAAAGGGGTAGAGCGGGTAAATCGGGAACGTCTGGAGGAGGCCCCTGTCCGATGGACTTTCAACTCACACCTCCGGCGGAGCTTTTTGTGCATCCCTGTGGAGGCTGGGGGTATTGAACCTGAGTGGACAATGTTCAAAGTTTCCATTGCTGAAGCTGCGGCGGGGAGTTGTGGTCTTAGGGTCTTAGGTGACTCAAGGGGCGGTAACCCAAAAACACCCTGGTGGACACTGGTGGTCAGGGAAGCCATCCGACTGAAGAAGGAGTCTTTCCGGGATATGTTATCCCAGAGGATTCTGGAGGCAGTTGCAAGGAACAGACGGGACCGAAGGGCTGCAGCCTCTCATGGAGAAGGACTTTCGGTCTGCACTAAGGTGCTTCTGGAAAATCGTTTGCCACCTCAGGATGGGGAAGCAGGGAATCATCCAAGCTTTGTACAGTAAGGGTGGGACACTGTTGACCTCAACTGAGGAGGTAATAGGGCGGTGGAAAGAGCCCTTTGAGGAACTATGTATCTTAGTTGACATGCTTGTTCAACATTGCGTGGAAGTCTGGGACGGTGTCTAAGGAGTGGCATACCGGTGTAGTGGTTCCCCTTCAAAAAGGGGGACCAGAGGGTGTGTGCCAATTACAGGGGTATCACACTTCTCAGCCTCCCTGGTAAAGTGTACTCCAAGGTGCTGGAAAGGAGGGCTCGGCCGATAGTCGAACCTCGGGTTGAAGAGGAACATTGCGGATTCCGTCCTGATCGTGGAACAACGGATCAGATCTTCACTCTCGCAAGGATCCTGGAGGGAGCCTGGGAGTATGCCTAAGGTTTACCAGTTAACGCAACATTTTGTCCCGTCTGTGTTGTTTTTTAGACAAATGAAAACATATTCAAACCATATATGAACCTCACACCACACGGGCTAGCAGTTTTAATCATGGCGAACTCTCTAACAGTTTACCGTTTTTGTTGTCCTTGTCTTAAGCTGTGTGTTTATTTCTGTGAAAGTACTGTACATTAAGAGTAACAACCAAACTAAGTCAAATTTCAATAAATCGGATTGTCATTGTTTCTCAAGCTGTCTGTGGCCAAGCCCCAATGAATTCCCGTATTTTGGGAGGAAGCTCGGTGGTGACGGCTGGTGTGTGGCCATGGATGGCGAGCCTACAGAGGAATGGGAGTCATGTGTGTGGCGGGACTCTGGTGGCCGTTGACTACGTGTTGAGCAACGCCAACTGCTTCTCAAGGTGAGACAATTGAAGCAATTGTAATTTTCTGTTTCATTTTTGAGCCATTTAAGAACAGAAGGTAATCAAATTGCTGGCTTTTATCATTTATTGTAAAAATAACAGCACTGCCTTTTGGGAAAGCAAATGTAGTCTTTGTTTTATACCAATCAGATGTTTTATTTGAGTCCTTACTTAGTTCATTTGACCTCTCACAGTTCACCAACACCGTCTGAATGGACTGTGGTGTTGGGTCGCTTGAAACAAAATGGATCTAACCCCTTTGAGGTGACACTGAATGTGACAAATATCACCCTGAGCAACCTGAATGGGTCAAATGTAGCAGTGCTACATCTGTCAACCAAACCCAGCCTGTCCAACAACATCCAGCCCATATGCCTTGACAACGGCCAGACCTTCGCTTTGGGCTCCACGTGCTGGGCTGCTGGCTGGAGCTCAGGGCAAGGAGGAGGTAATGCTTCCTCTGCATCAATTCACCTTAACATTTAGGCCTTTGTACATTAACAAAGTATTGTTGACCATGTATTCTTTGTTCCTCATTTGGATTTGATTCAGATGTTTAATTTTGCATCATTTTCTCATTTCTCCCAACTTCAGTGGAACAAGTTCTGCAGGAGTTCCAGACGTCGGTGGAAAATTGCGGGAACGGGTCGTCGAGTGACAGCATTTGTACCAGAACTTTTACTCTGGAGAAGGTAATTAATGAGTGCAGGTAATTATTATGTCTCTGTTTTAAACAGGAGTTTGTTGATCCTTAAACAGGCATTTCGGGATGCTTATTCCCTTTCTTGCTGAAAGCTTGATGAGAAGATCAACACCACTCTCAAGCTTGTACAATAGAAGCTACAGTCAGCAGTAGGTTACCTTAGCGTAGTATAAAGACTGGAAACAGGGGAAAAAAGCTATTTTGGCTCTGTCAAATGGTAACAAATTTCACCTACCACCATCTCTAACGCTTACTGATTAACATGTTACATCCTTTTTATTCAACCCATACAAACTAAAGTGTAAGATGGCTCCTGGCTGTAGCGTCATGTTTATTTTTGTCAAGTTTTATTTCCTTAGAGACAACGCACATTGATCAACATCACTGTAAACATGCCTGTGTTGGCCCCATTTTGGATTACAAATACAATAGAAAATGCTTTTCACCTTCATTCTCCTTGTGAATCTCCGGTGAATGTAGCCTTGGCCAGGTGGGGTTGATGTCATCAGGCGGTACCCATCGTTCATTGGGTGTTTTGACCCTTATCCGCAACACCTTCCTGATGGTGGGTCGGCAGTGGTGGACAAGTAAATGCCCATCTTCCCTTCCTGGCTTCCTGCTCAACTCCTCTTTCCTGGTCCATAACCAGCAAGAGGCTCTTTCCGCTGCCTCCCCCATTCTGTGAGCTGCTGTCTTTCTCTCCTTCCCTGTCTTTCCAATGGCTGTGAGCATTCTCCACACTGATTGAGCGGGAAATCTTCTACAGCCAACCTCAACTGGGAACAGTCATGCCTGCCATCCTTTCCCCCTGCATTCATGCAGAAGGTCTTGGTATTTGGTGCTCTTCCTTTCAAAAGCCTGTTCACACCCCTCTTCTCATGGGACTGTAACTTCTTCTATCTTTTTTGTCCTCTTCAGACCACAGTATCACATCCGGCCCCAGGGTTGTCTAGACAACCTAGGGGAACCGCAGCCTTTTTATTGGGGTTGGGAGTGTGTCTTGCAAAGATCTCAGCAGGAAGGAGATTTGGAATGGCTCCAGTATCCATAGGCCCAGGTGACCTTTCTCTCAGGAAGATCCCACCTTGTCCAGGCTCCTTGGGAAGCCAATTCCACTGCCCTTGATCTTCGTCTCTCCTCTTCCAGGTTCCGCACCTCCTCTTGAATCATGGCTCATATGTCACTGGTTCCTGCCTTCCTCCACTGTTGGAAGTGGGAGGTTCCAAGACCCTGTCTTCCCGTGCATGGCACTCCAAGGACATCACGCAGCTTCAACATGCTTTCAGCCTGTGCAACAGAGGAATCAGCTGCCTAATTGCGTTCTAATCTTGTGATGACGCCTGCATGTCTTACTTGTTCATCCTGGGAGTCTCTGTACGTCATTACAACTCTGCACTTTGCACCTTTGAATTCCTCTACCACGGATGACAGAGGAAGTAGAAGCTGCCCTGATCTTATGTAAGGTCCTACTGCAGTGGAGCTTGGAGGGATTCTCAACCACTTTTGAAGGTACTTATTGATCTTCCTTTCTATTCCTTCAACGCATGTTATCAGGACTTCATACACAGTCAGCAGCCACATGAGTCTTGGCAACAGACCGTGTTGATAGAGCCAAGCTTTAAACTTCCCAGGGAGCCCTGATTTTTCGATCCTACCAAGCAATTTCTCCAACTGCTTTTTTGCACTGGCTATGTTGTTCCTGTCCGTAAGTGAGTCATCAAACCACTTTCCAAAACATTGGATTGGATTCTACTCTATCGATGCAATCACTTCCTCTTGCACATGCAGCTTGAACCTTTTGGCCAACTTCCATTTCTGATCACCATACTCCTGCACTTCTTTGGCTTAAACTTCATTCTGGCCCACGTTGCCATGTGGTCCAGAACAGTTAGCACCCACCTCGCCTCCACATGGGTTGTGGTCGTCACAGTAAGGTTGTCCATGTAACCTTTTGTTGCGCGTTGTCAGATGCCTGACTCCATTTTTGGACCCAGGGCTTCCTTCTCCACAACTGTTATTAGGAGGTTCATTCCCATGACAAAGAGAATGGGGTAGATTGTGCAGCCAGTTACGATACCCTTTTCCAGACTTTGCCACTTAGTTGTAAAATGTGCCGTCTTGAATCGTAGCTGGATTCCACCAAAGTAACTGGTGATCATTCTCTTGATGTGCTGAGAGATGTGGTAGTGGTCTAATGCTGCATGGATGAGAAAGTGAGGGATTGATCTATAGGCATTGGCCAAAATACAGCCAGACAACAGTCAGGTTGCCTTTGCTGGATTTAGCCTCACGGATCATCTGATTGAGAACTCCGGTGTGTTCCAGGCATCCAGAGAAGCCAGGAATTCCACCTTTCTGGATGGCAGTGCCATCTTCCTTTGGCATGAGACAGCCCTCTGCCTTCTTCCAGCATGATGGAATGACATCTCCAGATCCTCCGGAACAACTTCTACAGCTTCCGAAGGAACATTGGGCATTTCTTATACATCTTGTAGGATATGTAGCTTGGGCCGGGGGCAGATCCTGTTCTGGCCTTCTTCACCACCTCTTGGACTTTTAAGTTATCCATTACAGTTACTGCACAAACATGAGATCGGTATCAAACTTCTTACTCTCAGCAAGAAAGTTTAATTTCATGAAATCAAACTATTCCTTTTAAATATAAGAAGGTATTGCCTATGTAGGACATTTGATGAAACTAGAAAAGTAATAATATTACTTTCTGTAGTTTCTCGGGAAGATGTGACTGAATGTCATCTTCATACAAATGTTGAACATGTGTGTCTGTTTGTTCAGGGTGATTCTGGAGGTCCTTTGATGTGTAAGCTGGCTGGCTCTTGGTTCCAGGCAGCAGTGTTGTCAGCTGATAACACCACCAGACAAACACGAGATGCAGTGATGCAATTCCCCAAACTGAGCACCTTTAAAAGCTTCCTGGCTCAAACAGTGGGGTTCTTATCCCCAGCTTCAAACTTCATAATCACCACCAGCGCCAGCAACAGCACCAACGCAACTCTCCTCAATAGTGGTGCCACTCCCGCTCACTTCCAGGTCTTCCTCTATTTCCATTTCCTTGTTTTCTCAGCGTGTCTCCAACTTTTCTTGTAAGAGCCTCCAACCCATTTGGAAGGATTTACTGTACTGACGAGCACAAATGAATGTAAACAAGCTTGAATCTGAGAGACAATTTAGGTCATAGCTGGATTAACACTAATGTATGATTTGTTTCTGGTGACGACAAGGAATAAAGTATAAAGGTTAAAGGGATTAAACCAGGCATCCAGGGTCCTTACAGCTGTCTCCACCATCAGGCGTCTCCAGGACAAATCATCAGCAGAAACAACAATAACAAAAAACTTTTGCTTCTCTGAAAAGTCAACTACAAGACCCAGAAAGCATTAGCTTTGTGCATAAAATGAATAAAAGAGCTTTACAATTTTGTGCAGGAATGTGAAAAATACTGACCAGGTAATGTGAAAAGGTCCCAGTATGAAGTATAAGGATTACATGCATTGTAAAAAAAGATAATAGTCCAACAGTTGTGTGTTAATGTAACATGTAGAGCCAGATGTAGAGGCTTTACATTAATGTAATGTATAGAGTTTGATTTAAAAGTTTCATGTTAATGTAATGTGTATAATCAGATATGGAGGCTTTACATTTATGTAACATTTAGATACAGATGTGGAGGCATTAAGCTAATGTAACGTATAGAGTAAGGGGGAAATTTGTTTTTTGAATGAAAACTTTAAAAGGAATTGACTTTGAAGGACTCAGACAGTGTCTCTTTCTGAGTTTCTGATGGGTACAGGTAACTGCTATCAGTCTAAAATGAAGGGTGTAAAATTAAGACTTATATATCTATATATTAAGACAAATATCTATGTAACATGTAGCCAAGCATTCCAGTATTTCTTGGATTTGAAGCTACGTGGACGATACAGACATATGTACTTCTGTTGTTATTATTATTAATTAATAATTATTATTTCTGAATCACTACAATGATAAAATATGTGAATTCTTTGCTGCCTACCAGGCGCAAAACAACATGTTTTGTGGCATTGCTAATTTTGTCTAGCACTGGCAACTTGTAGGACAACGTATGCAGAACACTGGCTAAATTAATACATCTAATTAGCTCGTACGGGCTACTTAGGTGTGTAGAAGCTAGCTGCTAGTCTGGGCTGTGAACATTAGTCAAATGTATCAGCAGTGTGGGAAAGGGAGACCTTCGTTTTTTTGGAGAGGACTGTAGCATTAAATGTCATATGTGACATGTGTTATGTAATTACATGTGTAAACATTTGTATAGATGTTCGTACATTTATGTAGATTTTTCTTTAATTAAAAACAAAATGGTTTTGGATTCATGACCCCTTGATCTATTTTTACTACATGGGAGAGATACCCCTGTCCCACTTTACAGTTTCTTTTTTAAATGTAACAAAGCAACTTTTACTTAAAGTACATTTTAAATGAACCACTTATTACTTTTACTTACATTTTTCAGATAGGAATTTTTACTTGTACTTGTACTAATATTTCATTGGTACTTTTACTTGAGTACAACATGTTGGTACATTTCCACCTCTGATCTTTGGATAATGAAATTCGGAGGTGCCCAGCACAATAACTTCAGTTTTAGTCTGAGTTTAGCATCAGAAAATTGTAGGTCATTAATGACTTTTATATTTCAAGAAGAAAATCTGCTCTGTTCCAGGTACATTGTAGAAATGTTTTCACACTGGCATAATGTAAAATACTGTTTTTAAAGGGGACCAGATCAAAATTTGATTGGTTATTACACAGAAATAACCGCTCCCTTCAGTCATCTCTGAGTTGGTGGAAATGTACACAATTTTAGACTTGGTGTACCATGTTACATGATTATAGCATTTGTATAATGATTGTTATAAAATAATTAAGTAAAAGTAAGTAAGTAAAATGTATTTGTATAGCACTTTTCTCAGATGAAGATCACAAAGTGCTTCACAACAAAAGGAAGCATTAACAACTCTCATAAATACAGTGCATCACAAAAAACAAAAGAATAACACGTACACATAAAACCAGCCTAACCACCCTACGATCTAGTTAAAAGCCTCTTTAAAAAGCAGAGTTTTCAACTGAGTTTTAAAGTTTTCCACACAGTCTAAGCAGCGCATGGAAGGAGGCAAAGCGTTCCACAACCTCGGTGCAACAACCTGAAATGAACGGTCCCCCCTAGTTTTAAAATGTGTGAGGGGGACAACTAATAGTCTCTGGCCTGTTGATCTCAGACTACGTGAGGATGTACGCAGCTGTATCAGGTCTGAGATGTATGGGGGTGCCTGTCCTTGTAGGGCTCTAAAAGTTAGGACCAAAATTTTGAAGTGCATTCTAAATATCACTGGTAACCAATGAAGTGAAGCTAAAACTGGAGTAATATGTGCCCTTTTACTCGTTTGGGTTAAAAGCCTAGCAGCAGAATTTTGGACAGTCTGGAGACGACAAAGATCCTTCTTATTAAGGCAAATAAAAAGACTGTTACAATAGTCTAAGCGAGACGAGATAAAAGCATGAATAATCATCTCCAACTCAGCTTTTGACACCAAGGCTCTTATCTTTGAAATGTTCTTTAATTGAAAGAAACAGTTTTTAATAAGTTGTTTCGAGTGTTTCTCCAGAGACGTGGCCGCATCAAAAACAACACCTAAGCTCCTGAGACTGGGCTGAACAGACGAGCCTAAGTCACCAATGTGTTTCTTAATCTGAGGGATGCTCTGCTCCGGAGCAATAATTAAAGTTTCAGACATAACAAATAACATTTGTTTTTGGAAAGATAAGTAAATTACATCCTAAGAAAAAACTTGAATAACCTCAGAAAACTTTCCTGGAAACCCAGAAAATTGAAGGAATAAAATGAAAAGATTTGTCCTAGGAAGACATGGTTTGTCTGGTTTCTAACACCGGGGGGAGCCACAATGTCGTTACATTCTCCACATGGTGACTTGAGTTCGGTGTTCATAGGTCAAGGTTTACTTTCCTATTTATCTTCCTCTTCATCTGTGCTACTATGTTAAGTGCAAGTTCCAGTAAACAGCACATTTGATCTATTTTACATTTTACAAACTGTAGTGAGGAGAAAAGCTTCTTTGCTCTGTTGTGTTGTGGGAAAATCTTTCACTGTTAAAATATGCATCAGTACTTCTTTCTTAGTACTACTTCTTTTGATACTGTAAGTACACTTACTTACACTACATCTGTACTTTTCCCTTTATAAAATTTAGAATGCAGAATTTTCAATTGTGAATTGATTTCATACGGTTGTAGTCATACTTTTAATTACGAAAAAAATCTAAGGAAGCTAAATACATTTTCTACTGTAGTATAGTGTGTAAAGTTTACGTACAGGTACTATATGCCATAGAATAGTGAATAGTAATAGTAATAGTGAATGTATATTAGTAGAACAGAGACTTTGTTTTAAGAAAGTACTGTACTTAAGAACAAATTCAAAGTACTTGTACTGTACTTGAGTATTTTCATTTTATGCATCTTCATACTTTTACTCCACAACCTTGCAGAGGTAAATCTTGTACTTTATGTTCAATCTTAATCTCAGTAACTAGTTATTATATCTGGTATTTTTCCTCTGTAATATGGTGGAGCAGAAGTATTAGTAACAAAAAAATGGAAATACACAAGGACAGTATGTGTCCCTCAAAATTGTAAAGTAAATTAGTAAATGTATTAAGTTTTTTTTCACCACTGTTAATGAGTAGCCCACCTACATATAGATTTTCCAAAAGAAAAAAACAAAGCTGTCTTTCAGAATGACAATGTTTTGGGGGTATGACTGCTTAACAAACACTTCAAAATTAAACTTGGACTCATTAATAATGTGTATGTGTGAATGGTGTAAATTGACACTACAGCAGCTTCCTTGTTTTCTCGTCACCATGACAGCAATGTTTCCACAGACACAGCCTGACTTATCTGGTAAGTACTTATTACTCCACTACATTTAACTGACAGCTATTTTCGGCCCCTTCCTGTCTAGTGCATTATACTTTAATACATTCACTTAAGTTGCATTTTCAATGAAGGACTTTTTTGTAACAGTGTTGTATTTCTACATGCTTTACTTAAGTAAGATTTTGAATGCAGTTCTGTTACCTCTTTTGGAATATTCTCACAGATTTAGTGTCATGGTTTTGTATTTTATTCTGTTTCCTTTTTATTGTGGTAACCTATTTTTCTGTTTTCCCTTGTCTTGTTTTACCACCTGTCTTTTTTTTATCTCTGATGTCTTTCACCTGTTTCCCTGCCCTTGTGTCCCCTGCCTCTTGTTACCTTGTTACCCCGTTTATTTAGTCTTTGTGTTGCTCTTGTCTTATGTCAGATCATTGTATTGTTGTCTGTGTCAGAGTGCTGTGTATGAGTTTGCCTGCTTTTTGTCTCCTTGTTACTGAGTCCCGTGGTTCCTGTTTTTCTTGGTTAATTTGTTTTTGGATCCCTTGCCTGCTGTTTTCTGAACACCTTTTGTTTGTATGGATTTTTGTTTATGTATAACCCTGCCTGCTGTTTTCTTGACCACTTTTGGATTTTTTGTTAAATAAATATTTAAGCTCACTACATCTACTGGCCATGTCTGCGTTTGGGTCCAACATTCTCTACAGTTATGACAATTTTTTGTCATAGCCAACTCCTTGGAACGAGGTTAAGGAAAATTAAAAGGTTGATATCTGGTCCCATGATGGAAAAGTACTAAAGTAAGGTATTTGAGAAAGGTAGCAATACCTAAACGCAAACAAATACTGCTTCCAAATGACTTACGTTTACAAAATCTAGCTAGCTAGGTAAAAGTACACAACTATAGGTAAACTCTATTAATGTTTGCAGGTAAATGGACGTAACGTTACCAAACATATTTGTAGTGAGGAATTGTCCCTCCCAGTGCTAAGTCAAATACAGAAAATTACGTCAGATTAGCTAACATGTAAAGTTAGCTAACAGCTAACGTTAACACGTTTAAGAATAACTGGCGCAGCTAACAGTGCTAACATCTTATCGTTCTGAAGAGGCCTGTATTTTCCATGAATGCATCTTCAATACAGCTTATAGCTATGGTTTATTTGAATAAAAACCACAGTTTCCAGTTTTATCGTTAATTGTTTAAATAGATCAGATTCTGCCGTCTGCAAAAAAAACATGATTATCTGTGGCAGTAGCTGCGTTGCAATGGATTCAGAAGGGTGCCTTGAAAGGACAAAATATGTACACGCTGCGCAAACGGGATAATAAAGTTGATAAACTTGATGTTGTACTTTCACATATACTGAGGTCCATCCATCCATCCATCAAGTGTTCATTTTGTCACCTATTTTTTTGCTGTTGCTGCTATGCTGCTACTGTAACGACAAAATTTCCCCGTCGTGGGATGAATAAAGTATAATCTAATCTAATCTAATTCAGTCTTAGTCTTGTGCCAAATGATCGTGTTAGTTTTAGTTGTATTTTGTCATTCACATACTGTATCTTTTTTTGTTAGTCAAGTTTTAGTTGACTAAAAGTCTCGTCATATTAGTCTAGTTTTAGTCCAAAAAAAAACTTAAAGAACTTAAGTCAAGTTTAATCTTTTTTTAAATAACAAATGAATTACTTCACCGGTAAATTTCTGTTAAACGACAAAAACAATAACAATGTAAGTAAAAATACGTAATAAATGTTCATTTTAGCTCAATTACCAATTATATATACATCATTTATGGTTCATATTTGAAATTTACCCCTGTGAGATCACATTTATCATCAGATTATCATTTTTGTTTTTTGTGAGAAAACAAGGAAATTCAATTATAAAAAAGGTTAAAAAGTTTTTTTTGATTTTTTGCTCATTTCTTAGAACGTGATCAGAACAGGTGAACGTGCTTGTAACTTTGCGTGGTAATAATTAAACAATAGCAGGTGCGGAAAGACCACATTCTTGCATACAGACACCTACACTCAGACACGCACACATACTGTACATTCGCACAGACACACAAACACACGAGACACACACACACACAGACATACACACACACACAGCAGGCCCAGTTAGGTGGAGGACACAGTTAAGTTTCATAGCAATTTCAATAATTAAGCTTGGGTCCAGTAGACCCAAACACCTCTTATGTAATAGTTATGTGTAGGGGGGTGTACCGTGTGCAGTCATTGAAAATCAGATATTTTTTATGTTTGTCACAGAAAATGAGCCAAGGCCAATAGGTTTGAGTTAGAAGAAATTTACAAGGCTGGAACATTCATTGATTGATTGATATGGACCTTGTTAGGACAAATATGGTAATGCACGTCCATATTTATAACGAGAAGAGTCTGTACAGGTGTGCACCACATAGTGTTTATAACTTTTTGGCGCACAAAATCTGTCAGAATAGAATCTACGCAGAGTTTTATAAATGAGGCACCTGGTCCATTGTTCTACGTCCAGGATGGAATCTGCATCATTCTTCTTCAATCCGAGGTTCGTCTATTGGCCAAACCCCTTCCAGCACCTTAGAGTAGACGTTACCATGGAGGCTGAGAAGTGTGATACCCCTGTAATTGGCACACACCCTCTGATCCCCCTTTTTGAGCAAGGGAACCACTACCCCGGTCTGCCACTCCTTTGGCACCGTCGCAGACTTCCACGCAATGTTGAAGAGGCGTGTCAACCAAGACAGCTTAGTTTGATTTAGGAGTTCGTCAAAGTGCTCGTTCCACTGCCCTATTACCTCCTCAGTTGAAGTTAACAGCATCCCGTCCTTGCTGGATGGTTCCCCACTTCCCCCTTCCTGATGTGGCAAACGGTTTTCCAGAAGCACCTTGGTGCAGATCAAAAGTCCTTCTCCATGTCTTCCCCAAACTTCTCCCACACCCGCTGTATTGCCTCTTTAACGGCAAAGGCTGCAGCCCTTCAGTACCTTGCAACTGCCTCCGGAGTCCTCTGGGATAACATATCCTGGAAAGACTCTTTTTTCAGTCCCACAGCTTCTCTGACCGCCGGTGTCTGCCAGGGTGTTTGTGGATCACCGCCCCTTGACGTAACCATGACCCTAAGACCACAGCTCTCAACCCCAACTTCAGCAATGGACATTTTGAACATTGTCCACTCAGGTTTAATACCCCCAGCCTCCACAGGGATGCATGAAAAGCTCTGCTGGAGTTACTAGTTGAAAGTCTGTCAGGCAGGGGCCTCCTCCAGACGTTCCCAATTTACTCCCACTACCAGTTTGGGCTTACCAGGTCTGTCCAGAGTCTTCCCCCACCCACTGACCCAACTCACCTGTGATGATTTACCCCAACCCAACCATTCCCAACAAGAGCAAGCACTAGGCAACAGAGGCAACAAAAAACGTCCTTATTATAGACAATCCATGACTAGCACAGAAGTCCAACAACAAACAACCACTCGGGTTCAGATCAGGGAGGCCATTCTTCCCAATCACGCCTCTCCATGTGTCGCCATCATTGCCCACGTGTGCGTTGAAGTCCCCCAGTAGAACTATGGAGTTCCCCACTGGAGCCCCATGTAGGACTACATTCAAGGTCTCCAAGAAGGTCAAATACTTCAAACTTTTGTTTGGTGCATAAGTCAGAGTTTTTCCCTCAGAGAGAGGCAACATTCCACGTCCGTAGAGCCAGCTTCTGCTGCCCGGGTCTGGTCCATCGAGGCCCCTGACCTTCACTGCCATCTGTGTGGCAGTGCTGCCAACCCCAGTGGTTCCTCCCACAGGTGGTGGGCCCATGGGATGGAGAGGGAGGTGCCACGTTGCTTCTTCGGGCTGTGCCCGGCTAGGCTCCGTGGCAAACCTGGCCACCAAGCGCTCACAGATGAGCCCTCCACCTGGGCCTGGCTCCAGACGGGGGCCCCTTGCTTCCTTCAGGCAAAATAACTCTACCTCTTCCTGGTTTACTCATAGGGTTTTTGAACCATTCTTTGTCTGGCCCCTCACCTGAGACCCCTTTGCCATTGGAGACCCTACCAGGAGCACCAAGCTCCTCACAACACAGCCCTCAGGTTCATAGGGACACACAAACCTCTCCACCACGATAAGGTGATGGTTCCTAGAGAGGACATTTACTAAAGTACTGAACTAAGTACACAATTGAGGTACATTAATTATTATAATTTTTTATAATAATTTTTGCTCCATTCTACTGCTACTCCACTACATTTCCCAAATCAGATTCATAGTAATGATATGCAATGTAATCAACTAACAAATTATGATATATTATTATAGGTACTATATACTGTACTACTATAGTATACTTTATTGATACCTGGATTATAGATCCACAAGCTACCCAGCAGTATATAAAGGAATTAATATGAGCTGCACCTTTACCAACTGTAACAGTAAAGTGAACACTTAATCCATCAACAATTTAATAATTGGATATGTTTTATTCTGCATACATATTTTTAAACTTGGCACATTTTTTATGATTTTTTTAAAATGTTTTATTTCTTTATTAATATTTCTTCAAGTTGTCACAATTTTTTCAAGTACAAGCAAGGTCTTCTCCTTTTGTGAAAAGATAGAACAACTTAACCCATCACCCATGTTCAGTATATTAAAGAATTGTCCTTGTAAAAAATGGGCAAAATTGCACTTTGTATGGATCCCTGTAATTACATTTTGTGTGTAAAATATTCATGCATAAACATATACTGGAGTAGAAATATATCCTAAAATGTGAAATACAAGTACAAGTTGGTACTTGGTAACACCTTCTCAGCTCCTCTGATTTGTAATATTATGCCCATACACATAGTAAGTATTAAGCTGTAGAAAGGATTTTTTAATGTATTATTGCTAAGTTTTGGACAACTAAAGATGTGTGATACAACCCCAGTAGTAGGATGACTGATGAGTATGCTCCTAATACTTAGGATGGGTTAAATGCAGTAATATAATTTCACTACATTGTACTGTGTGTATGTGACAATTAAGAATACAGTTTTGATTTAAGAAAATGTTGATTTTGCAAAACAGACATTATCACCATTTGTCACAAGAGCCAAGTGTGTTCCTGGAAAAAAGCAGGTCAATATAAATATGTATTCATCCCAAATCATTGGTGCAGATGTTGGGTTTTTATATCACACATGGAAATATCCTGTGTGCATTCAAAAGGTTTCAATTGTTTCTAGTGTAGTTACACCCGTAGGCCTAACTTTTGGTGAATCAGACAAAGTAACACCCACAAAGCTAGTGCTTGTCAGTATTTTTTCACAGTATCATTGTGCAAAAATGTTGATCTCTCAACCTCTCAAGCCTCTTTGGCATGTTTGGTCCAGATTTGAGTCTAGGTATAGTGGTTTTGGATATGGACCTGGTCCATTGTGGTCTACACATGAAAAAGAACGAGAAAATCTCCCTTAATTGCATTTTTACAAATAGAATAAAGTTTTCACAAATGTGAAACTGTATTTTTAAGAATCTTTAGCCGATAAGGGATAATTTAGTCCAGACTTGACAAGTCCAGGTGTAGGGGTTTTGGATCTGGACCTGTTTTCAGTGGTCTACAAGTTTCCCTTAAATGTCCCCCCTACCGAATTGGTAAGCTGTGAATCGGAAGTCAACTTCAGCGTCGTCAGATGCTGGATGTTTCTTATCTATTTTAATTTTGTTAGCTATTTCAACCATTTATTATTTTTGCATTACTGCAACTGTGCATTCATTACTTCATTTTTAATCATATATCCATTATTTATAACGTAAGCTTTTTCACCATTTGTCCAATAGCTCACTATTTCAACTTTAACCAGTAGGCCTTCTCTTAGCTAATTATTTCTACTATTTGCCAATGACTTAAACTATTTCATGCAGTTATCCGTTACTTGACTCAATTGCAACAACTGTTCAAGTATTATAGAAATGCCAGATTAGACTACTACTCATCATTACTAAAAGAAAATAAGAAGAACCCAAGGTTTCTTTTCAGCACTGTAGCCAGGCTGACAGACAGTTACAGCTCCCTTGAGCCATCTATTCCTATAGCTCTGAGTAGTGACGACTTTATGAGCTTCATTAATGATACAATTATAACAATTAGAAATTAAAATTCATCAACTCAATTCAATTCAATTTATTTATAGTATCAATTCATAACAAGAGTTATCTCGAGACACTTTACAGATAGAGTAGGTCTAGACCACACTCCAGAATTTACAAGGACCCAACAGTTCTAGTAGTTTCCTCCAGAGCAAGCAACAGTGCGACAGTGGCGAGGAAAAACTTCCTTTTAGGCAGAAACCTCGGTCAGACCCAGGCTCTTGGTAGGCGGCGTCTGACGGGCCGGTTGGGGTTAGAATGAAGAGTGGAAATAACAAAAATAGAAAAAATAGTAGTTTGTAGCAGTTTTTTGTAGTAGTTCATGGCATTGCAGGGCATTGTGTGGTATTACAAGGCACAGCCGGACGTAGCTGGGCACCGCAGAGTGTAGCAGGTGAAAATGGCATTGCAGAACTCTTGCCCGCAACTTCTAATGGTTCACCTTTAAACACAGTAGCACTAGAAAGAAGACAAGACTTGACATATACTTAGACTGCTTCTGTCCTATAGACCTTCAACAATTAATGTCAAAGGTCTCTTCAGCTAAACCATCTACCTGTCTCTAGGACCCCATTCCAACGAGGCTACTTAAAGAAACGTTACCTGGGGTTAACACTCAATTACTAGATATGATCAATATGTCTCTTTTAACAGGTTAGGATAAAACCTCTCCTGAAAAAACCCTGTCTCGACCCGGAGGTCTTAGCAAACTGTAGACTTATATCTAACCTTCCCTTTCTCTCCAAGATCCTTAAGAAGGTAGTTGCTAATCAGTTATTTGATTTTTGACATAGCAATAGTTTACTTGAGGACTTTCAGTCAGAATTTAGAAAGCATCATAGCATAGAGACGGCACTGGTGAAAATTACTTATGACCTAACTGCTGCAGACAAAGGACTTGTCTCTGTACTTGTTTTACTAGTACTCAGTGCTGCATTTGACACCATTGACCATACCATCCTGTTAAAGAGACTGGAAGATTTCGTTGGAATTAAAGGAATCGAACTAAGTTGGTTTAAGTCATATTAATCTGATCAATCTGAATTTGTTAACGTTTACGATAAATCCTCCAAGTACGCTAAAGTTAGCCATGGCGTTCCACAAGGCTCAGTGCTTGGACCAATTCTATTCTCCTTTTCTATGCTTCCTCTAGGTAATATTATTAGGAAAAACTCAATTATCTTTCATTGTTATGCAGATGACACTCAATTATATCTATCGATCAAGCCAGACAAAACCAGTCAAGCTAAACTTCATGCATGCATAAATTATATAAAATCATAAATGGCCTACGATTTTCTGATGTTAAACTCACAAAAAAACGACGTTATTGTGCTGGGCCCTAAACACCTCCAAACTTCATTATCTAGGGTTGTAGCTACTCTGGATGGTATTGCCCTGGCCTCCAGCAATATTGTCAGAAATCTAGGAGTTATTTTTGATCAGGATATTTACTTTAACGCCCATCTAAAACAAACCTCAAGAACAGCCTTTTTTCATCTACGTAACATTGCCAAAATTAGGAACATCCTGTCTCAAAACTATGCTGAAAAACGAGTCCATGCATTTGTTACTTCCAGGCTGGATTACTGCAATTCTTGATTATCCGGATGCTCAAAAAAGTCCCTTAAGACTCTCCAGCTGATCCAAAATGCTGCAGCGCGTGTTCTGACAAGAACTAAGAAAAGAGATCATATTTTTCCTGTATTAGCGTCTCTGCATTGGCTTCCTGTAAAATCCAAGATTGAATTTAAAATCCTTCTCCTGACCTACAAAGCTCTAAATGATCAAGCACCATCTTATCTTAAAGAGCTCTTAGTGCCTTACTGTCCCACTAAAGCACTATGCTCCCAGAATTCAGAGTTACTTGTGGTTCCTAGAGTCTCTAAAAGTAGAATGGAAGCCAGAGCCTTTAGCTATCAGGCTCCTCTAATGCGGAATCAGCTTCTGGTCTGGGTTCGTGAGGCAGACACCGTCACCACATTTAAGAGTAAACTTAAAACTCTCCTCTTTGATAAAGCTCATAGTTAGGGAGTGATGAGACAGAGACTGCCAGGGTACTTCCTTTGACACACTAAGCTCTTCTCTCCTTTATCTTTCCATTTGTGTGCATCCATGTCCCAGAAATGCTTGTTAACCTAGCTCTGGGGAGTCATTCCCTGGAGTCCTTATGTTCTTTTCCCCCAGCATGTTTCCTTGGATCAGGGAGGCTCCAAAATCGTGTTTGCAGCTGTCGCCATGGTCCCACTACACGTCCTGCAATGCACTGTTACATCCTACTACGCTCTGCTGTGCCCTGTTACATCCTGCTGTGACTTGTCATGCCGCACAGTGCCCTGCTATGCCATGAACTATTACAAACTTCTATTTATTTTTTTTAGTCACTGTTTCATTATCTTTTATCTTGAATGTTATTGCCACTCTTCATTTCAACCCCGTCACTACAAAGAGCCTGGGTCTGTCCGAGGTTTCTTCCTAAAAGGGACTTTTTCCCTCACCACTGTCGCACTGTTGCTTGCTCTGGAGGGAAATACTAGAACTGTTGGGTCCTTGTCTTGAGATAACTCTTGTTATGAATTGATAATATAAATAAAATCGAATTGAAATTGAATTGAATTACAGCTGACTCAATATGTGGATATGTTTATCACCATGACTGATATTTTTGTTAGTTATGCAAGTAACCTGGTTAGTAATCACTGCAAGTAGCTCCGTGAAAAGGTGATTACGTAAAAAAGCCTTGTCAGAGCTTTAACAAAGAGGCTTTTAAAAACACTTCTTAAGAAACACACTCATAGACAGTGAATCAATCTTATGATGTTGACAGTTTCTGTGGATTCCCTTTTGTTCCCCAACAATCACTAGCTGTACCTGAATCTGGATAAACCTCATTGCCTCTCTAAAACCTGGTGTGACCAGTTCACAGAAAGTCAGTGTTGATAGATAGAAGTCAATGGGGAATAAGCTGCGTCACCTCCAGGAACAGAAACAGAAATAACTTCTGTGTGCAGGGTTAAAAGTCTGTTTCCGTCTGTAATTTTATTTAGGTTTGAACTTTTCTCCAAGTTTTCAACTTTATATTTCATCACAACCTTTAAAGCCCCTGAATATTTTGTTTAAAATCTAGTAATTATCTTTAAGTCTTTCTTTTAGTCAAACTGAAAGCTGATCTGCTTCATGAGGAGTGATTGCCTGGGGTTTAATCAGATTTGAGTGACAGATGCAGTTTAAACAAACTACTGACTTGTCATCTGATTCCTTTCAATCAGTCTGTGAGGAACAGGCAGGAGGAATTATTCCCGCAGTGCAGACATAGCCATGTACTTATTGTATTAAGACTTCAAATATGAACTCTTTAGAAGTGTGTTTACATCAGTCATGTGTGTAAAATGTGAGCTGATCGTTGAACATAAAGAACATTCAGATTCAGCTTTAGTTGTTGTGTTCAAAGACCTGTGAATCAGTATGGGAGTATGTCAATCCTGTGGTTTTTGTTAAGTCTGGTGGAGGGTGGAGCTGCTCTTTGATTTACAGTTAGATTCTTATAAGGAGATGTCACACTTCTGATTTCACCTGTTTAGTTTCCTTATTTCCTTGATTTTATTATAATGATTCATCTTGTTATTTCCTCATATCTTCTTGTTGTGTTTACACCGATTGATTTTTTTGCTTAAGCCTTCCCCCCCTGCACATCCACTAACCTTTCTCTCTGTACATCTTCTGTCATGGTGTTCTGTCAGTTTAATTTCTTAAATAATAATGTAATGAATTGGTTTGACAATTAAAAGGTTTTTACAGGTTTGATCTCAATCATTCCAGAATATGAATATGTTTAACTCCAGATTGCTGCTGTCTGTTTTACAAATCATCAGTTTTTAGATTTTCAGGCAGTCAGTCAGAAAGACATTCCATCAACATCAGCATCATGCGAGTCTCACTGGTTGAGAGAAAATAATTATAAAGTAATAACCAATAGTGTAAAAAAGGTATAGTTACTCAAGTACAGCACTTCACTTTTCTTCTACTTTAACTTTAGTTTGCCAGTATAGGTTTTTCATTTAAAACATGTGATCAACATATAAAATATGATGCATTTTATAAATGAAAAGTTAAACAGGTTCAAAAGCAGTTCAAATGAGCTCCACCTTGGCCATCTTTTTTAATGCTTTTTATCTGATAGTACAAATAAAGAGGAAAGCAGGGAAAGAAGGGATGACATGCAGCAAAGGGCCACGGGTCAGATGCAAACCCGTGGCACTGCTAAATAATGAGTACTCTTACTGTTGATGCTTTAAGTATTTGTAGCTAATAGTACTTTTGTATTTGAATGCAGGATCTTTATGTGTAACAGAGTATATCTACAATATGGTAGTACTACTTCTACTCTACATAAAATGATCAGGGCATTTCTGCCACCACTGTGTAAATCTGACACAAATAAATCAAAGCATAATGTTGTTGATTATCAAGTTTTAGTGAATATTTAACCGTAATGGGTCCTTCCCGTTGACCATGAACTTGTTGTCCTTCCAGATCCAAACTGAATTAATTTTCAGGAGATATTCCACATTATGTATAAACTTCATGGGTGCCAATAATGATGAGCATGACTGTATGGGAACACACCTGGGAGGTGTAAAAACAGAAGTTAAGACAGGCTGCCACAGTCAACCTGTGTGGAGATACAGGAATGTTGTCAAGTGAGACGCGCTGAACATTCCACTTAATGGTAAAATAAACAAAAGCACTGAGGCATGACTGGAACTCATTAAGTGCTTTAAACAGTGGCTAAATTAGTATTTCTTTATTCAGTAAGAGTATTGATGTGGTTATGTAAAAAATGTATTACAGGTAAAAACCCTTCTTTCAAAGTCCTGTATAAAAATTCCGTTAAAGTATCAGCAGTAAAAGTACCGTCAAGTCTGGACTACAGAACGCACCTGATTAAGAGCCGCAGGCTCCAATTTAAGAAAGAAAATTAATTTTCTTGTACAGGCCGCACCGGATTTTAAGCCGTGGTGTCCGGCTTAAAATCCCACGTTGTAATATGACATATTTACACAGAAAGATATTACACGTGAGGATTTTTTCACTTTTGATTTAATCCGTATAGTAACATAAACAAATACATTATGCAAATGATTTTTTTCGAACAGTGCCTGTAACATGGCTACTTTTATATATACGTACGTCTCGGTAACACACGTATTCCGTTGCGTATGCTTTTTTTACTGAACAGTGCACAAACAACATTCCAGTATCTCCTAATGACTGGTAAAAAATATATCCCGGTTTATACTGCAGCCTACCAGGAAAAGTCATTGACCGCCTTCTTCATCTTCCTCCTGTGCACTAAAACCATCAAAGTCCTCTTCTTCAGTGTCGGAATTGAACAGCCTCAGGATCTCATCACTCACTTCAGTCTCTTCGTTGTCACTCACTTGAGCGCACGCGGTCCTCTTCATCACGCAGCAGTCCAGCCTTTCGAAACCCGTTGGTGATGGTGGATGTTTTGACACGGCTCCGAGCATTTAGGATCCACTGGCAGACTTGAAATTCCAAATTTACCTGCACTACCTGTTTGGGCTTACCAGATCTGTCCAGAGTCTTCCGCCACCCACTTATAATATTGATCATTGACCTTTGACCCAGGGTGCTCTGGTACCACATACAGTTATTAGCATCCTTATGGTTGAACATGGTGCTCGTTAGTCAGAGTTTTTCCCTCACAGAGAGGTGACATTCAACGTCCCTAGAGCCAGCTTCTGCTGCCCGGGTCTGGTCCATCAAGGCCCCTGACCTTCACTGCCATCTGTGTGGCAAAGCTCCCGACCCCAGTGGTTCCTCCCACAGGTGGTGGGCCCATGGGATGGAGAGGCAGTTGCCACGTTGCTTTTTTGGGCCTGTGCCCGGATGGGCTCCGTGGCAATCCCGGCTACCAGGCACTCGCAGACAAGCCCTCCATGTGGGCCTGGCTCCTGACGAGAGCCCTGGGCTTCTTCCGGGGAAAGTAACTCTACCTCTTCCTCATTTACTCATAGGGTTTTTGAACCATTCGTTGTCTGGCCCCTCACCTGAGAACACTTTGCCATGGGAGACCCTACCAGGAGCAGGTTCATAAGGAAAGGCAAACTGTATAAAACACACCTGGAAGGTGTAAAAACTAAAGCTGAGCCAGGAGGTCACATTCAACCTGTGTGGGGATAGAGGAATGTTGCCAAGTGAGGTGCGCTGGGCCATCCACTTAAAGGTAAAATAAACAAAAGCACTGACGCATAGACTGGAACTCATCAAGTGCTTTGATGTAGTTATGTAAAAAAAATATATTACCGGTAAAAGTCCTTCATTCAAAGTCCTATAAAAAAATTCAGTTGTATCAGCAGTAAAAGTACAGAAGTTTTCTCAGTGCCATGCAGTTACAGTACATGTAGTGCATGTCCCCTTCCCCCCCTTGGCAAATCAGATCACAATCTTGTCATGCTGTCTCCTTTGTATGTTCCTTGTGTCCTGCGGCAGCCTGTCCACAAAAGGACTGTGAGGAGGTGGACTCAGGAGGCTGAGGAGGCACTGCAGGACTGCTTGGAGTCTACAGACTGGAGCGTGCTCTGTGAGCCACATGGGGAGGACATCAATAACATGGTTGACTGTATCACAGAATACATTAAGTTCTGTGAGAACACCACCATGCCCTTCCGGACTGTACGCTGTTTTCCCAACTACAAGCCGTGGATCACCAGTGACCTGAAAGTTCTTCTGAAGGAGAAGAAGACAGCTTTCAGGTCATGGGACAGACAGGAGCTTAGGGAAGTACAGCACCGACTGCGGGATAAACTGAGGGAGTGTAAAAACACCTACAGGAGGAAGCTGGAGGCCAGTCTCCAGCAGAACAACATGAGGGAGGTGTGGACAGGGATGAAGGAGATCACCGGGTGTGGGGGGAGAAGAGGACAAACACCAGGGAGCCGGGAGAGAGCAAACGAGCTAAACTGTTATTTCAACAGGTTTAGCTCACAGCCATCCCCTGCCTCCTCCACCACAACCCACCAGCCCCCCACACCCCCTCTTTGCCTCCTCCCCCCCACCTTCTTTTGTTCCAACATCTCCCTTCGCACTCCCTCGCCCTCCTGCAGTCAGCCCACTCCCCCACTACCACTACACCACATTTCTCCTCCCCCCACTGACACTTCAGCTCCCCCCCCTGCTTTGCATTCACACCTGGCCAGGTGAAGAGACAGCTGGAGAGGCTACACCTGCGCAGGCCATGCTGGCCCGGATGGTATCAGCCCCAGGGTCCTAAAGACCTGCGCCAGTCAGCTGTCTGGTGTTCTCCATTACCTCTTCAACCTGAGCCTGAGCCTGCAGAGGGTGCCGCTGCTGTGGAAGACGTCCTGCCTTGTCCCCGGTCCCCAAGAAGTCGACTCCATCTGGCCTTAAGGACTACCGCCCTGGCTCTCACATCTCATGTGATGAAGGGCTGGAGAGGCTGGTCTTGGCCTACCTGAGGCCGCGGTGAGTTCTTCTCTGGACCCCTACAGTTTGCCTACCAAACCTTGTCTGGGAGGACGACGCTTGCCATCTATCTTCTGCAGCGAGCTCATTTGCACCTGGATGGTGGTGGCGGCACTGTGAGAATCACATTTTTTGATTTCTCCAGTGCTTCAACACCATCCAGCCACGGCTACTTGGTGAGAAGCTTGAGGTGATGGGTGCCGTTGCGTCCATAGTCTCCTGGATCACTGACTACCTGACAGACAGACCACAGTTTTTCCGCCTGGCCCTTGTTCTGTCTGATGTGGTGGTTAGTGTGTACGGGGGCCCCGCAGGGGCTTGTGCTGTCTCCTTCTCCTGTTCACTTATACACCTCAGACTTTCAGAGAGAGCAAACGAGCTAAACTGTTATTTCAACGGTTTAGCTCACAGCCATCCCTGCCTCCTCCACCACACCACCAGCCCCCCACACCCCCTCTTTGCTCCTCCCCCCACCTTCTTTTGTTCCAAATCTCCTTCCGCACTCCCTCAGCCCTCCTGCAGTCAGCCCACTCCCCCCACTACCACTACACCACATTTCTCCTCCCCCCACTGACACTTCAAGCTCCCCCCCTGCTTTGCATTCACACCTGGCCAGGTGAAGAGACAGCTGGAGAGGCTACACCTGCGCAAGGCTGCTGGCCCGGATGGTATCAGCCCAGGGTCCTAAAGACCTGCGCCAGTCAGCTGTCTGGGTGTTCTCCAGTACTCTTCAACCTGAGCCTGAGCCTGCAGAGGGTGCCGCTGCTGTGGAAGACGTCCTGCCTTGTCCCGGTCCCAAGAAGTCGACTCCATCTGGCCTTAAGGACTACCGCCCAGTGGCTCTCACATCTCATGTGATGAAGGGCTGGAGAGGCTGGTCTTGGCCTACCTGAGGCCGCAGGTGAGTTCTTCTCTGGACCCCTACAGTTTGCCTACCAAACCTTGTCTGGGAGTGGACGACGTGCAAACTATCTTCTGTACGAGCTTATTTCCACTAAATGAGTGGTGGCGTACTGTAGTAAAACATTTTTTGATTTCTCCAGTGTTGAACACCATCAAGCCTACGGCTACTTAAAGTAGTTGCTTTGTGGTGATGGGTGCCGTTGCGTCATTTTCTCCTGGCATTACTGAATACCTGTACATGACAGACCACAGTTTTTCCGCCTGGACCATTGTATCTTTCTGATGTGTTGGTTAGTGGTACGGTGGCCCGCAACAGCTGTGTGGTGTCAGAGAAACCTTTTTTAGCCTGTGATGACTTTTCCAGCTGATCCAGAGGCTTTTTAAAGAGTTTATCTAGCTTAAGAAGTAGGAGAATATTCTCAATACATAAAGAAACAATTTGTCCTTCAATTTATCACAAACATTCAACATCACCACATCTGGAGATACATGGTTTTCATTGGATAGGAAGGGGGTAAAAAACTGTCATCTGAAAAGTGACTAAAGCTGTCAGATAAATGTGGTGGAGTAAACAGTACAATATTACCTCTGAGATGTAGTGGAGTAGATGTATAAAGTAGCAGAACATGTAGCAGAAATACTCAAGTGCCTTGAATCTGTACTTCAGTCCAGTACTTGAGTAAATGTACTTAGAGTAGTTATATTTTAACACTGGTTATATATTCTGTATCAGCTTGTTGCAGCTGCATGTGTCTTCTGTCTGGTGGTTCCATGCTTGAATAAGTGCTTTGCACATCCCCTGTTCCACTCTTAGTCTGTTGAGGTCTTCCAGGATAGCCATGGGAGGTTGTGCCCGCTGGCGAGACATTCAGTCGGGTTGATTCCTGTCTCCATACAGTCCTGGGCTTGTGTGTGCAGCTGGCTCAATTCATCTTTCCAGATGTTGGTCCTTGCTATTTCTTTGGTTGACTGGAGAAGTGGTAATCCAGGGAGAGGAAAGTATTGCTCACTGTGTTCTTGTTGTCTGTCTCTCTGCAGTGTGCGGTATAACTCCGCTCAACACCAGGATTGTTGGAGGACAGATCGCCCTTGGGGGGAGCTGGCCCTGGCAAGTCAGCCTGCAATCATCTGGGAGGCACTTCTGTGGAGGATCCCTCATTAACAATGGATGGGTGCTGACTGCTGCTCACTGCTTCCCAAGGTAAGCACTAAGGGCAGATTCTCTTAGACGGTGAGTTTTGTTTTTGTTTAACTGCTCTGCTCTTAACTTCTGTGAACTGTTTTGTTTTTCTTTAGCATCCCAGCCGATCTGACTGTGTATCTGGGTATCCAGAGTCTACAGGGACCCAACCCCAATAGGGTGTCTCGGACAGTAACAAACGTCATCAGACATCCTAACTATGACCCCAATACTAATGACAACGACATCTGCCTCCTGAAGCTCTCGTCACCGGTGACTTTCAATGATTTCATTGTTCCTGTCTGCCTGGCAGCTCCAGCCAGCACCTTCTTCAGCGGCGTTAGCTCCTGGGTGACCGGCTGGGGTGACACTGGATCTGGAGGTGGGTCAGGAAGCAGCTGGGTTACATTTATTTATTTCAATACAAGGGTGACAACAACTGAGTTTACTCAGACATTTAAATGCAAAAATGAGTACCACCTTCCTTTGCCCATAAAGCAACAAAACAGAATTTTAGAAATGTCAACAAGTTTTTAAATATTTAAAGATGAATTACTGCAAAGAGCCTCTGTGGTAAAGGGTTCGTTCTGGTGATGGTGCTGTGGAGTTTTCTTGGTTAAGTTTAAAAGTTAAGTTTCTCACCAAATCACAACGTGGGTTTCCTTTAGGTCATAGACATACTAATGTAGTAATCAAACACTCATAATTGATCACATATGCTGTTTATTTACTGTACTTGTTTCTCTTTAGTCTCCCTTCCTCCCCCAGGAAACCTAATGGAGGTGAATGTGCCGGTCGTGGGGAACAGAGAGTGTCACTGTAACTATGGTGCTGGCTATATCACAAACAACATGATCTGCGCCGGGTTCCGTGCTGGAGGGAAGGACTCCTGTCAGGTAAACATCTTTACAACTGGGTTGGTGTCAGAATTTTTCCCCTGCAAAGATTCCTCTCCTAAACGTTTCTCTTCTTAAAGGGGGATTCAGGTGGTCCGATGGTGAGCAAGCAGGGCAGCCGCTGGATCCTGGGGGGAATCGTTAGTTTTGGAAATGGTTGTGCCGAGCCTAATTTCCCAGGAGTCTACACCAGAGTGTCCCAATATCAGACCTGGATCAACAGCCAGATCACCAGCAACCAGCCGGGCTTCATCACCTTCACGTCCAGTGGAACTGACAGTGACCTCAGCATCACCTGCGATGACCTGCCTTAATTATTTGTCATTGACATAAAGTGTCACCCTAAACTGACATACAGAAGGATGCATTTCTGATTACTTTGCAGATAGAATCAACTAACTAACTTCATGTCAGGGAAGGAAGAATGCTGTGAGCACATGCATGCTAACATTCTGTTTTATTCTTGATTGAAGCACATGAATAGTGATGCTTTGGTTAATATTTACATAATTAAAGACATTGAGAAATAATGTGTGTGTTTTCCTTGTGTGTAGGTGTGTATATATAGAGAGACATTTATTAGACATAGAGAGACATTTATATATATATATATATATATCATCACATGCCCTTCACCATACATAGAGATAGGCATGGGGAACTTTCCATAAGACCATCTCTCAATGCAAATCAAACCAGCTATTAAGCTAACTGAAATAACACCATGTCTATCTCTAGGTATGGTGAAGGGTATGTGATGATATAGGGTTAGTTTAATTCCTGTATCCTGTATAGTATCCTGGATCCATGAAATAACTGGCCTTTAAAAATATAAATGTGCCTGTTTTTTTTTATTCTTCTTTTTAATTAACTTTAGCATGGGTGTGTGAACTTATCCAAGCCACTGTATAAGACTGAAGGGTGATAATCCATGGTTTTCTATTCATAAACGTGATTTTGCTTAGGCAATGGTAAAGAAATCCTAAAGTAGCTCAGACTGGCCACATTTAAGAAACAAATGTGTTTCTCAAAATTTTGGAATGTTATGAAATCACTGTCTTCAGTCTCTTCTGGTCCCGATGAATTGGATCCATACTTTTTAAATATTGCTGCTGAAAATATTGCAGAACCTTTGACACACATTTTCAACCTGACTATTAATACCTAGTGTGTGGAAGTCAGCATGTGTCACTCCTCTATTAAACGGTGGTGGTGATCAATCAAATCCAAATAATTGTAGACCAATACCTAAGCTATCTGTTTTGCCAAGGTTTGAGAAGGGCTTATAAGTGACCAGCTGACTGACTATTTAGCGCAAAAAAACATAAAAAATGATTTGCAGTCAGGTTTTTGTAAAAAACACAGCACTGTCACTGTCACAAGTGTTAAATGATTTAATAAGTACTATTCTAAAGAGCACTGTGCTGCGCTGTTTTTAGATCCGGCAAAGGCGATTGACACAGTTGACTCTGTCCTGTCTCAGAGATTGGTGGATATTGGAATGTCAGTAACAGCTGTCAAATGGTTTGGCAACTACTTGAGTGGCCAAACACAAAGCGTTCAAGTCAATGGTGTGTCCTCAAACTCATTACTGTGTCCCCCGGTGTCCATTTTGGGTCCCATTTTATTTAATAGTATTATTTAATGTATAATAAATTATAAATGACTTGTCTCAGAATGTAACAAAAGCAAAGTGTCATTTTATGCAGATGACACAATTTTGTATTGTTCTGCCTCATCTGAAAGAGGGCCTCAGAAGATCTGCAATCTGCTTTGAACATTATTCAGAAGAACCTAAAATTGTGACTTGTACTAAACTCGGACAAAACTAAAATGAAGTGCTTCTCTAAATCAAGGAGCACAGACAATGCTTGTCAAATTGTTGAGACAGTATTTGAACGAGTGTCCATCTACAAATATCTTTGTTTCTTCTTAGAAAAAGGTTTGTCCTTCAAGCAGCATATACAGTGTCTAACAAAATAAACTTAAGAGTAAAGTTGGTTTCTATTATAGAAACAAAGGCTATTTCTCTATAATTGTGAGAAAAACATTTATGCAAGCAACATTTGCTGGATTATGGTGATATTTTGTACATGCATGCAAATCAATCTTCTCTGAAAACGCTGGACTCAGTATATTATGCAGCACTAAGATTGGTAACTAATTCTAGTTTTCGTACTCATCACTGTAGCTTGTATGAGAGTGTTGGTTGGTTGTTTTTACACAATTGCAGATTGGAGCATTGATGTATTTTTCTTTTTAAGGTCATTCTGTGGAAACTGCCTCCTTACTTATGTTCTCTCCTGACTCCTAAAGTCACTTCCAGGACAGGTAATCTTCAATCAAATCTCCGACCCTCATTGTGGTATAAACTGCAGAAGCATTTTGGATTGGACTGCCAACAACAATGACACAGTTAGGAAAAGTTAGGATAAAGGACTATTTGAGTACTACATGCACATGGGCGCTGCTGGTGATTATGCTGAGATGATGTTAAAATGTTAAATTACCAATCGTCTTTTTCTTTTTTATGTTGTCTGTTTTTTTACTGTATATTTCAAATGTGGAATTATTTGTACCGCTGTTTTAGCCAGGATTCCCTTGAAAAAGAGATTCTGAAGCTCAATGGGATTATTCCTGGTAAAATAAAGGTTAATAAAAAATAAAAAACACACCTGGCCCTAAATAGCGGGCGGCTGTGGTAGAGCGGCCATCCACCCATGGGAGAGTCTGTGGTTCAATCCCTGGACAAGCCCTGCAGTCCCGTGTCACTAACCCAAAACTAAATACTAAAACAAATGCTGCACCATCGGTGTGAATGTTTATCTGGCAGTTGCTTTGGATAAAAGCATTTTAAAAAGTATAACGCTTCCTAAATCAGAAATAATAAACAGCTGCAGCACAGTGACAGGACCTGTAAACTATAGCAAAAATAATATTCTTTATAATTATTCTAAATGTTTTCTAGTCACAGATACAGAGAGTAGCTCTGGGACTGTTACAGGCTGAGCTCAAGTGGCCAAAGAAACCAATTAAATGAATCCGTTTTTAAAATATTTCAGAAAAAAAAAAAAAAAAAAAAAATGTATGAAATAAGATACTTTAGTAGTACCTACAACATTTCTAACATTAAAGTGTAAGTCTGGTGATATTCTATATTTTATTCAAGTCACCAAATTCCATGAAACAACCCAAATTAACAATTTATTGATGCTACCACACATACACAGTTCTGCTCACTAGAGCAGCAAATGTAGATTAAATCACAGCTGACAGTTGTCCCAAAAATTGCACTTTTCCTTCCTGTTTGTTTGATAAAAACAACAGCGACTAGCTGTTTCAGGAGATTACTGATGAAACTACTGACAGGAAGTCAAGAAAGTACTGAAAGATACACTACACATTGCTAGTTTGGCTCTGGACCTTGGATTTTTTACTTTTAACCTATGAACTCCAAATTTAAAAATATGCAATACAAAAGGTATTTCAGCAACATCAACAGAACCAGGTCAACAATTCTGTATTTCATCAAAAGTACACAATATAAAAAAAGTCCTCTCGTACTCAAAATGAAGTGTTCAACAGTGTCAGTTGAGACGTTTTTTCAGGTTTTAAGTTGAGTTTTAACATTCTGTGACAATTGAAAAAAACCTGTTTCTGAGTAATATTCTGATTCTGAAAGCTGAATACAATGTTCGTCTGACTCTGCTGAAGACACTAAACTGTCCAAATGTTAATCTGTTTGCACAATTAAAGGCTGCAAATGAATCAGTGTGCTTTTTCCTATGAGTTGTGTCCTTGAGCTGAGAGAGAAGATATGAGACTTTAAATCGGTCAACAGAGATATTGACATTCTTTTTATACTGTGTAGCTGAGCAGTCGGTATGCAAAATACAAACTTTCTTGCCCAAGTACAAAACTGTAATTGTGATTTTGCATCAATAGATCGCTCCCTTTGACATTTCTATTTTATTAGATTATAAAGTACAGATGTATCAACATGTAAAATATTATAATATGGTATCATGTTATATGGTTTTATCGCAGATATCTAATGTTTTAATGTCAACATTAGATATAAATTCAATGAGCAAAAACGTTTGTATATACATTTTACATCAATGTGATGAAGTACCTTGATTCATCGGGTACTTAATTTATCAGATTTTTCATCCACTAACTCCATTTATCTTACAGAAAATGGAGACTGTAAACTGTAAACTCTCTAATAAAAGGCATACACTTAAAAACATTTTTAAAGAACTCAAAAACTAAAGCACATGTGGTCGCTCAGTGGACACTGGTGCACCTCGGTCTTCTACTTCATCCGGATCTCGAAGCAGAGGCAGTTGCAGGAGTCACACTCCGGAAGCTGACAGGTGCAGGCACAGTCCCATTTGGCACACTGTGTGAAAACACATCAGATACAAGAGTTTACTAAAATGCTGAATTGAAACTTTCTATGGTGATATTTTTGGCAAGGAGCACTTAGAAAACACTTTACATTCTGACAACAGACTATGAGCTCCGTCCCTGTGTTGGGTTATTGAGAGAGACAGTGTTGTCTCATGTCGTTTGATCGAATTTAACATTTCAGCAGAGGTATTCATTTCCATACAGTTTTTTTTAAAGATTTTTATTATTAATTTTAAAAGGACAGCTGAAGACATGAAAGGGGAGAGAGAGGGGGAACGACATGCAGAACAGGGCTGCAGGTTGGAGTTGAACCCGGGGCCACTGCGTCGAGGAGTAAGCCTCTATTTATGGGCGCCCGCTCTACCTACTGATCTATCTAGGAGCACATTCCCATACAGGTTTAGTGGCTTGACAGTTAACGGTGAAGTAGGGGATTTGATTCGCGGGGGCATTTTGCCGCCGGTAATGTTATTAGTTAGCAGTAGACTGAATTAACCCAACCCACGGTGAGTCTGATGAAAAGAGCTGTGTCTGCCCGGTTCAGCTCTGAGATTTTCTTGCATTGCGCAGCGCTGTGAAGGAATATTCTCCGAGATTAATTTATATTCTGCCTCTGTTTAGAAGTGGTGAATGTAAGCTACCGCTCACAGCAACTTAATACTTTATAGTGTCTGGCGTTTGTTTGATATTTAGTGTTGGCAAATGGCTTTTTGTTGAGTTTCCTCTTAGTGAAAAAATAGACACGGAAAGGAGTAGCACCTTTTTTCGCCAACCTTATTCCACACAACAGTCGTAATGTTCCTTTCAGCTATCCACTCGAGCTCCATGAAAGTGAAGAAAAGTAAGTTTGGTATTTCCAACAATCATGGAAGCAGCAAAAGTGTCAAAAGGCAGTAACGTAGTAAAGTGGTGCTACTTTGCAAATTTTTGTGGGTCTGAGGTATATTTCACATTTTAGCTGCCACATACTCACTCAGTGTGCAGTGCGAGAGGAGGAATGGCCAGCGGCCAGAGCAGCAAAAGCCAATGTGTGCTTCTTTTACCGATATATACTGTATTTAACAATATCTTTTGCAAGTCTTATCCAAACAATGTCGAACTTGGCACCGCATTTACTCATGCATGTAACAAGACACCTGCCAAGTTTGAAATTCACAAACACAAACACACAGACAGACGTTCTTGCAATTTATAGATAGATGAAAAGAACTTCAGCCCTGTATGTGATCCAGTGACAGGCTTAAACTCAGATATTTAGTTTTCTCCTGTGCACACTACAATGTGACACTGAATAGTGCTTTTTGCTTAGGAAGGTAAAAAAGGGAAATAACCCGGAAGTATCTGAGACCCATTTCACACCAGTGGCTCCCTCAGGGTTATACCCAGGTCGACTGTGTGTGGTAATGGGGGTAACGCTCCTCGATCTACCTAGCTTCTTGACCCATGTCGCCAGGTGGGTTTGGTCAGGGTAGACTAGGGTTGATTTCAATGTGAATTGAGCACGACCAGGGTCGCTAACAGCTGGGGCAGGATAATATGTGATTGGTTGGAAATGACAGTGGGTCAGTCGTCACAGGTTGCCGCCTAGGGTTTGTCGCACACTTTGAAAAAACAACAACATAAATTTTGCACATTCTGCACAAAATCATCTGAGAAGTGTTTGTTGGTTAGTTATCTGTGCTTCAGAATGTAATCACTGCAAAACAATGGTAAGCTTCCAGTAGCTACTAAAACGTTCGTTCTACTGGCTGGGACTGGAGTGTGTGTTATAGCTGTCATGTTCATAGTATATGACGTGCAAAGCCCCGCCCATTTCTAGCATAAGGTAAATATCATGCATTGCTCCCGGGTTGACCCAGGTGATCTCTGAATTTTCATGACCAGGGATATACTCATGTATCAGACAACCCTAGACAAACCCTGGTAGGTGGTGTGAAAGAGGTAAAAGTGGCAGCCATGAAGCTGGTGGAACCCAAATGCTCAGGAAAAGTCCTAAAATACCGTTTTTCTCCTCTCCTTTAGCATAGGGTACACTCAAACATCCTTTAGCAAAGGCTGCAACATTCACAGCAACACACCATTTGGCCGTTCACAGAAACAAATTATATGCTTATTGCGTACATTTAAGAATTATTTTCATACAATCATACTAATTAGGATTTATGGGGATAGTATGAGTGGACAGGAGGGTGAGCTACATTCTCAGCAACCATTTCCTTTTACTTTTGTGACTGGTAGCCCATATTCCGCATTTTATTTAAATTCCAACACACAGGGCAAAGTATCTAAGCATCTTTAGTAGTCCATTTTCTGAACAGACCCACGTCAGTAACATCCGCCATTGCATAATTACGTAGCCGAGTGTAAGTGCAGTTGGATTCGCTGAGCACCGTGTTGTCTTTCCCTAAGACCTAATGAATTGTCCTTCTCATCTTTCCGTCACCTCATGACGCTTTCTATAGAGTTCAAGTAAAAAATGTGTTTAACCCTTGTGTTGTCTTCACTTTCGGGACCCTCTAGTATCCCTCGGGTCAAACTGACCCAGGACGTATTTGGGGTTTTAAAACCAATTCTGAAATTACATTTTACTTCATAATCTATCAACAAATATTGTCTTTATCTCAATTTCAAACAGCTGAGATAACATATATGTTTAGGGAATGCATCAGTCTCTACTAGAACACAATTAAAAATGGAAGTGGGGTTTGTTTTTTGTCATAAGGTTATAATTGATGTTAAAAATCCACTATGGAAATAACATAAGTGGTCATATCCAGAATAATTTTCAGAATTGAGTGAGGAATGCATGTTTATCACAGGAAATAAAGTAAGGCAGTTGATTTTCAGGTAGCAAAAAATGTAACTTGTTCCATTTCTCTTCTTTTATTGGAAATGGGTCAATTTGACCCGAATACCACACAAGGGTTAAGAAACAAGCTATGATATAATTTTTTGAATATTCAGCACAAGTGTTTTTGCAGACCCAGTTTAGGTAGAAACCACTGGCTTAGTGGTTGAAAAGACCAAAATGGAGAAAAGAATAGATTTTCAAATCTATACAAATTGATTTTAAGCCTTCATTGCAAGTCATTGGGACAAAGAAACATAACTGACTTACGCAGACTGTCAATTAAATTAAACCAATATCTGACTTTGATGCTTTGAAAACTAGTCATGTCAAGTCAATTTTCTTTATATAACTCAATATCCCAGTGGGTTTACAATCTGACCAGAAGCCTGATCAGAGAGATAGCGAACCTGATTATAACAATATATTGAAGGTTGAGAAAAGGGCTCTTGAATATCCATATATCTCAGTAATGGTGTGGAGTGTTAGAAGGCTACTCACAGATGGAGAAGGGCACGAAACGGTCCGACATGAGCGCACGGTTGGCAGGTGACAGTCACACATTTCCGCAAATCTGAAGCACTGGTCACATACGGAAATGTTTGGACAGCAGTCACAACACTCTGAAGAACAACGGTCCTTTTGAAGAGAAAACAGACAAAAATTTGCATCACTCTCCACGCTGATGTTTCTGTACTTTTAACTTTTGTGTGTTGACAAACAAAAATACAGTGGACCAGAAACCTAACTAATACACCACACATACAGTGGTGCTCAAAAGTTTACATACACATGCTTAAGTTGACTAAAAAGAGGAATAAAAAAATCATGTTTTGGAAATTTATTTTAATACCTAAATTAAAAAATGAGGTAAAATCCAACCTTTAAGGACACCAATTTTCTTTGTGAATGAATAACGTATTGTAAATAAATAAATGTTCTTATTTAAAATACAGGGGTCATAAGTATACATACCCCTATGTTAAATTCCCATAGAGGCAGGCAGATTTTTATTATTAAAGGCCAGTTATTTCCTGGATTCAGGATATTATGCATCCTGATAAAGTTCCCTTGGCCTTTAGAATTAAAATAGCCCCACATCATCACATACTCTTCACCATGCTTAGAGATAGGCATGGGATACTTTCTATAAAATCATCTCTCAATGCAAATCAAACCAGGTATTAGTCTAACTGAAATAAAACCATGCCTATCTCTAAGCATGGTGAAGAGTATGTGATGATGTGGGGCTATTTTAATTCTAAAGTCCAAGGGAACTTTATCAGGATGCATAATATCCTGAATCCAGGAAATAACTGGCCTTTAATAATAAAAATCTGCCTGCCTCTATGGGAATTTAACATAGGGGTATGTATACTTATGACCCCTGTATTTTAAATAAGAACATTTATTTATTTACAATACGTTATTCATTCACAAAGAAAATTGGTGTCCTTAAAGGTTGGATTTTACCTCATTTTTTAATTTAGGTATTAAAATAAATTTCCAAAACATGATTTTTTTATTCCTCTTTTTAGTCAACTTAAGCATGTGTATGTAAACTTTTGAGCACCACTGTAAGTATTGTCGCTTAATCCAAACAAATAAAATTCAATCATAGTAATTAAAACATTTTTCCAGGCACTGTATTAACTAGTTCAAGGTCCCATATTTAGTCTTGATCTTTTATATGTAAACTGGAGTAATTAAAGTTCAAAGAGACACAACAACTCTCTCTGTAATTTATACATGAATAGGTGAGTAAAACTTTTTTTTAAATATATTTAAAGAAGAAAATCTGCTTGATTGCATGTATGTTGTAGAACTGTTTTCACACTGGCATAATGTAAAACACTTTTTTTTTTAGAGGGACCAGATCAAAGTATGATTGGTTATTAGACAGAAATAACCGCTCCCTTCAGTAAGCACTGAGTTTGTAGAAATTTACAAAATGTTAGACTTAGTGTACCATGTTATATGATTATAGCATTTGTGTAATGATTGTGATAGAATAACATTTTGTTTTTGGAGAAATAAGAAATAACTTAAATAACCTCAGAAAACTTTCCTGGAGTAGTAGGCCAGAAAATTGAAGGAATAAAAATGAATAGATTTGTCCTAGGAAGAGAAGACATGGTTTGTCTGGTTTTTAACACCGGGGGGAGCCACAATGTCATTACATTCTCCACATGGTGACTTGAGTTCAGTGTTCATAGGTCAAGGTTTACTTTCCTATTTATCTTCCTCTTCATCTGTGCTACTATGTTTACCGCAAGTTACAGTAAACAGCACATTTGATCTATTTTACATTTTACAAACTGTAGTGAGGAGAAAGGCCTCGTTGCTCTGTAGAGACCAGTGACCATGTCTGCACCACCAACCTTGAGGCAGGATCGGATCCACAGCCCGATCCCCAGGATGATCATGTAGAGACTCAGAGTAATCATCAGCACTGCTGGGAGAGGGATGGAAAGCTCCCAAATAGGCAACACCTGAGGAGCAGGACATACCAAATATATAACTACATCTAACAGAATAGAGATGGCTACGTATAAGAAGAAACATGTTCTTTCTTACCTGCATTGTCTCTTTCTGAGTTGACACCTTTAACTGTCACAAAGCTCACATCTCTAGGAATTTGGACAGGAGAAGAATAACAATTAAAACCCTTCTTATCAATTACTTAGGCTTTCCAAATGCCTCTGTTTATTTTCCCCTATGTTAAAATGGTATAGCCAGAAGCTGCACTCAAGTACAATTATGAGGTACATGTAGCTACATTTTGACATATTACATTGTACTTTTTAATACATTTATTTAATTGCTATTCAGAATTAAATTTACATTAACACATGATAAAAATGATTAAATATCATCAGTTCCAATCAGCTTACAACAGTAACAACAAGCTAGTTAACAATTATGTGTCAATAATAATAATATTAATCAAATAGCAAATGTTATGGAAAAATGTTACACTTTTAAAATATGCACAATCAGTAGGCTACTTCTGTATTTTTCCCTTTGTAAACTTTCAAATGCAGTATTTGTAATTGTGAATTGATTTCACATGGTTGTATTCATACTTTTAATTAAGAAATAATCTAAGGAAGTAAGTAATCATTTTCTACCACTGAGTGGTAGAGTATAGTTTGAGTATAGTGTGTACTGTTTATTTACAGGTACTATATGCCATAGAATAGTAATATGTATATTAGTAGAATAGTGGAATGTATATTTAAGTACAAAGCTTAACAAATTCAAGGTACAAGGTTACATTATTTTACTTTATACTTCTATTCACAACCTCTCAGAGGTAAATCTAGTACTTTTTACTCCAGTAAATTTAACTTACAGCATTAGTTAGTTTTCAGATGACAGTATTTCGGTCCCTTCCTGTATAGTGAATTATATTTAGCTAATACATTAACTTAAGTAGCATTTTCAATGCAGGACTTTTTCTTGTAACAGCGTTGTATTACTAGCAATATCTGAATCAAATACTGAGTCGAATACTATACTATTACTTATTTTACATTTTTATGATTCATACTTTTACTTAAGTAAGATTTTGAATGCAAGTATTTTACTTATTTTGGAATTTTTCCACAGTGTTAGCTAGCTAGTACTTTTACTTCGGTAAAAGATCAGCACAACGTTACTTATTTTATCACTGTTAAGCACTTAAGTATTTTCCTCTTAAGCTATCTAGCGTTAACTTTTTGCAACTAGCTAGGGTAAGGAAATTAAAGGTTGATATCTGGTCATGTACTGGAAAAGTACTCAAATAATGTATTTAAGAAAGCTAGCTAGAAGTACCGCAAAATGCAAACAATTACTGCTTCCAAAGTACTTACGTTAACTAGCTAGCTAGCTAAAAGTACACAAGTAACTACAGTTAAACTCTAATAATGTTAGCAGTTAAATGGACTCAAGTAACGTTACCAAACGTATTTGAAGTGAGGAATTGTCCCTCGCAGTGCTAATTCAGATAAAAATACAGAAGCTAATATTTAACGTCAACTAACAGCTAGCTAGCTAACGTTAACACGTTAACAATGAATAACTGTTTTTTGTTACAGGGTAGCTAAAAGTGCTAACATCTTATCGTTCTGAAGAGTCCTGTATTTTCCATGAATGCGTCTTGTTTAATCAATACAGCATAAAGTGTTGGTTAATTTGAAGTAAAGTCACATTTTTCCATTGTATCGTTAATTGTATAAAAAGAAGTGATTCTGCCCCCTGCAAAACAAACGATACTATTTATCTATGGCGGTAGTTGCGTTGCCATGGAGTCAGAAGGGTCCTTTGAAGGGACAAAAATACGTGCACGGCAGCACAAACTGGATAATAAAGTTCTTGATGTTATACTTTCACATTTACTGTACTGTCCTTAAGTACAATTTTGAGGTACTTTAATTACTTCCATTTCGCTACTTTAAACTGCAACTTCAGTAGATCTCACAAGGAAATTATGTAATTTTTACTGCACGTTACAGTAACGTCTATTCAATTAATTTGCAGATGATATGGAAAGGAGTCTCGAGTCTTAACCCTCAAGTTGTCGTCGGGTCAAATTGACCTGTTTTTCTATTTCAATGTTCTTTTTAACTACCCCAAAGAACAGCATTTGAAACAAAAAATTGAAGTGGTTTGACATGGTATTGAGTAAAAGTTGACATATTCCAGTCAACATCCATTCCTTTAATTTTAATCTAAATATGTCCTAATTTCTGCTTTTCTAATTCAACATTAGGCATAATTCCCTTAAGTAATGACAGTAAATCCCCCAAATAACTGTAAAACTAAAGTTAATAAGTTAGTGTTACGTAGTGTTGAAACATTAAAAAAGTGACAAACATTGGAAAAAAGCACAAAATGTAAGAAAAAGTTAAAAACATCGATAAAAAGCGTCAACAAAATTGTTGATTTTCAATTTTGACGGGAAGATAACACAAGGGTTAAAGCGCTATCCTGATTATTTTTAGTACTGTATGCACATTTCTGTAGTTTTTAATTTATCAAATTCAAACATTAATATGTAGCTTAACATTATCAACAAGCAAATTATGATATATTATAGGTTAAGACTTTGATACCTTGACTTCTCCTATTGTAGAAAATAGAACTCCCCCACCACCCACGTTCAGTATATGAAAGAATTGTCCTCGTAAAAAATGGGCTAAATGGTACTTTGTATGAATCCCAATAATTACATTGTGTGTAAAATATTCATGCATAAACATGTAAGAGTAGAAATATATACTAAAATGTGAAATAAAATTTCACAAAACTCAATTTTTTTTGGCATAGTTAAGCTTTCTCAGCTCCTCTGATTTGAAATGTTATATGCATACACATAGTATTAAGTAGTATTTGTAAATGTATTATTACTCAGTTTGGGACAACAAAAGATTTGTGATACAGTCCAAGTAATGTGACGACTATAGTCATTGTTCACAGAATTCAGAAATCATAACCAAAAAGCAACCTAAAACCAAAAATCCTCCACTCATGTACAAAAAACAGTGGACATGCTGATCAACTGCAGACATTTTATTGAACAAATGTGGATTTTGCATAACAGACTTGCTCTCAATCACCCTGTCACAAGAACACAGTGCAACCTGGCCATGGCTTAGATTTTTACTGTATTACTTCAGCATCACTACATTTAACTGTTGATAAATTATTGCATTGTAGGAAATTTAAGAATCAAGTGTCCATAACCATAGGTGTGGTAACAGTTGTTTTCAGACCACAATAAAAAGCTGGTCACATGCCAGAGTAGGACATCACTTAATTGACAAGAATATTCAAAATTATATGCAAGGTTACCATCTTCAAATCACTTAAACAGCCAAATATTACCAGTACTTTGCTTCCCACTCTGGATGATGCACTTGATCACTTAGTAAACCGCGTCAGCCTTCCACATTTAGTTTTAATACTTTGGCAGCAAAAAACATTTCAAGAATTGTGCCATTAAATGATCGAGCAAAATCAATTTTCTGGATGGAGTGGCAAAGGTAGTCCATACTTCACACACTTTTACTCCGCAACCTGCAAGCAGGTAGCTGGACAGGTATACAATGCCAGTGGGATATTGTAGCTGACTGAAGAGAGGGAGGCTTCTTATACTAGCAAAATACTGACTACTTTTCAGCACATGCCTATACAAAAATCCTTGTCCCCACCTCCTACCTGAAACCGGTCTGCTCTTATGTGCCCACAGGGTTCAAAATGAGCAAAATCCAGCCAGCTAGTAAAATATGCAAGTGGCTGGTAGATGTGCTGCACTCAGCACAAACATGTACTCCATGGCTGGTAAAATTTCAACAATTCACTAGCCAGTTGGGCTGTGAACGAAAGTTAATTTTGAACCTAGTGTACCCCACTTCAGCAGTGAATCGTTTTAAAGTCGGTGACCTTCTTGTACAAACCCAGCCCCCATTCCCATGACACCACTCCAACATATGGAGACTCAACGTTTTATTGAAACACCTTTAAGTACAAAACAAAAAAGTTACATGAAACAGTGCCTCTTTTGTTGTGGCACAAGACCTAAAAAGAGGAAATTAAAAAGGAAATAAACAGGGGAAAAGAAAGGAGACGTGTGTGGGAGGGTCATCACCACTCATCCCTGATGTGTGGCGCTGCAGTGGTGTGTCTTTGCGAGAGCGAGCCTGCCCCCTGGTGTTGTAGGGGGATGTTGGTGTTACAGAATCCCATATTTGTCAGAGGTATTTGTTAGCTAATATGAGCTGGTGGGGTTGCAAGGGGGGGAGAGGGGGAAGGAAGAGGAACAGCAGCACATAGGAGAGGGAGTTTAATGGCCTTCTAGGAGAGAATGGGAGAGGGCTGCTAGCAGCTTCTAGAAGCCGTGGACTTTGAGCTGCTCCTCCTTGGCCAGGTCAATCTGCAAAAGAAAACAAGAGATCAAATAAAAAAGGAAAAAAAACAACCTGATCTTCAGTCTGTGTTCCACTGTAGCACTGTTCCACATGTACAGGAAACCCTGTAAAGTCACACAAGCAGGTTAAGTGTTTTTTGTTTTTACATCAATACTAACCTCAATGAGGAACTGGCAGATATTCTTGCGTTGGTCTCCCTGAAGCTGGATCACTTCACCATACTCTGGGTGCTCAATTACTGTCCCATTGCAAGCAAACTTCTGTTGGTTTAAAAAAAGTGTCAGTGTTTACAGTGGCCAGAAAACATCTCCCTGCAGTAACATTTGGTCAAAGCTGGCAGCATTCCGTAAAACAAAACGGTATTTATTGACTGAGACTGCTTGTTTTAATGGCACCTTCTTGAAGGCCTTGACTAGCTTCTTCTTATCATAGTCGGTGGCAATGCCCTGGACAGTGGTGAGGGTCTTCCTGCCGTTCCGCTGTTGGATTTTATGTGGATATAGTCCTCTGTCCCAGCTGGGAGGCGGTCATCACCCTTAGTTGCATCAGCAAAGGGGTCTGGAGGAGGGAGGGAAGACAATAAGAATACAATTTTCAAACAGATTGAGCGCAAGACAACAAAAACATTTACCATAAAATGGACAGCTCAAGTATCTTAGCTGAATCTTTTAGTAATTCACGTTGAATATCGCATTTTACCCGACCGCAGTATAAAAATCAGCTTTGTATCGCCCCAGTGCTGACAGTTAATTTTTTTGTAGAAATAACTGCGCAGACGTACAGGCTAAATATACAGCTTAACAGCTTATTGGAGACTAGCTAGCTTACTGCTGAGCAGCACCACTTAAATGGCAAATGGGATTGGTGATGACTTAACATCAGTAATGACAAGGCAACTTTCATTTTCAGAGTGTGAATCAAGGTCAAAAGAGTATAACCAATAAGAATTAAAGTTAGATGGTCTTTTTTAACTTAGTAATACGATTTTCTTGTCGATGCGCACACGTATGAAGAATAAGCTAACGGGTTAGTAGCACAATTCAGGCCTAATGGCGGCAGTTTTAGCAAAGGCCTGCTAGTCGAATAAAATGACCACGAAAATGTGAATTTTATATATTTATGCTTTCACGAGTTACAAAGTTAATGTCGAATCGATTACTTTGAAGACCAAGCATTCTAATAGTCAAAGCCTGTAAAAAGCGAAAAAAAAAAAACTCGACGCAAGCACGAAGCTTGGCGTTACTGTTAGCTTCGCTGGAACTCGCCCTTCCCCCACCTTGTCTAACGTTACCGGTTAGTTTGATAAAATGACTTACCAAAAGTTTGGAGGTTCTGGATATCGGACATACGATAAGATTTGCTTTCCTTTCGGATACTAACTTGGTTATCGAGCTGTTCGTTGGCTAACTTTGACTTTTTTGTCGTTTCTAGATTTCGCCTTTTCACTGGGACGGTGCTCGGCTTCAACAGCTTTCACAAAATGGAGCTCTTTGAAACCTTAACACTGGAAAACAAGCATATATAGCCCCGCCCCGAAAATAACGTCAACACGTCGAAGACGTTATGAAGCGACGTCATCGTCAGCCACGCCCTGTTATTTCTCAACTCTACTGGAAAGATGATGTCATAATTTTGGGACAGGAACATTACCTAAACTAACCAAACAAAACGTGTTGATATATTTTTTTTTATTTTAATGCTGTCTCTGGAACATTTTAAAATAAGAAAAGCGTGTCTACCATCATTATAAAAAATTCTTTGGTGATCTATCTAGTATTTAATTTAATTTTAACTTTTAACTTTTTCAATCTTCTCCTTATTTATTTGACTGTTATCTGTCTTTTATGACGTTATGTGAAATATATGATATCTGACTTTGTACCATGAAGGTTGGTATGGCATGCACAGTGTGTGTGTGTGTGTGTGTGTGTGTGTGTGTGTGTGTGTGTGTGTGCACATTTATTTATTTATTTATTTATTATATATATATATATATATATATATATATATATAGCTGACTATGAGCAGCCACAATGCGCAGCCGCAGGTCCTCAGTGAGCTCCTTTGTCTTAGCCATGACCGTCCACAAACCAACAGCAGCTGTTTTTTCACCTGTTGAGTTGATTAAAACAGCTGTTCCCAATCAATCAGGGTAATTAGGATGCTTTAAAACAGCTTGGACTATGTGGAATTGAATCGATGGAATGGATTTCCCCCCAGACTGTGACAGTTTGCAAAGGGTATGAATAATTTTGACATGCCACTTTTGGTTCAAATGTAAATAAAAGACGAGTAATATTTTTTCCCCACAATGATGCCTCTTGTACGTCCACTTATTATGTTCTGGGAGACGACTGTGTCATTTCTAATCAAGAAAAAACTTGCTGGTTGCCTAAAAATAACTTTAAGTCAGAATTTGCCAGGGGTATAAATAATTTCAGGCTTGAATATATGTATACATATATACTGTGTGTGTGTGTGTGTGTATATATAATATATGTGTGTGTGTGTTTGAACAATTCATCTTTTTTCCCTCCTAATTATAAAAAATTCTAATAGTGGCAGAAGAAGTTACATGTTAATCTTTCAAGATCAAGATAACTTTATTGTCCCCTGAGGGACATTTGTCTTGGGCATCAAGTGCAATGTCAACGTCTATACTTTCAAAACAATAAAAACGAACAACAATCGCAGCAGCAGCAGCAGCAGCACTACACGCCCCTGTCGCCAGCAGAGCAGCGCCTAGGCACCTTTTCTCCAAGAATGTTCAAACTTAATTGCATTTAATGCCTGTGGATTCGACAATAATACCCTACCGAATCTTGATGCTTATTTGTAAACGAGGAGAGATGCTGGGCTCTTCTCAGCTGATGGGTAATTCAGGGCAGGGAACAAGAACCAGAATATGATGATGAATGAAATGAAACTATTCAACGTCTTAACATCAACACTGAAAAGAACATCAGCTGCATTTACAAAACAAATATGGCCAGTTTTCCAGTCTCATAAGTATATTTTATTTACAGTACTATTAAGATAGCTGATTTTCAGTGGAAAGACCTATATCAAGTATAGCTATTAAAAACAAAAGTGGCGTTTTCCATTTGCTAAAATGAAAATAAAAACTCAGCATTTTGGCGTAAGGATTTGCACCATACATTTTTTTGCACTCTTCCTACTTTTTTATTGCAAACATTCACAAATTTCGTGGGGGATAACAACATTGGTATTGTATCCTAGAGCAAAAATAAAGCTCTGAGCTGTTAGACAACCTCTTCCTCCCACTATCACTATCATCTATAGTTGTCCACACTTTCACTGCTTTCTTTGAATGGACAGATTGCAAACATGATTCAAGAGCTAAATGCTGATTATTTATTATTTGTTTTTCATTATTTGTTTATTGATTTATTCAGGACAATGCACATTGATGAAAAAGCACAACAGTACACGTAAATGTGCCAGATTGTAGCCCAAGAGCTAATGTCCATCTGCAGTCCAACACGCGGGTTGGAGTTGCAGTACTGAAGACATAGGATAGTCACATTTAGTATATAAAGACAAGAAGAAACAAAAAGAAGAAAACAAAACAATTCATTCATTAGAAAAAGTTAAAATAGAAACACAAGTTAGCGGTGGTTACACATTTGGTTAGCTCTGAACCACAGCTTTACTTGGCTTTTAAAGGAGGCCACAGTGGGACGCTCCCTTATAGTTGGGGGATGTGTGTTCCATAATGCACTACCTTTATGAGACAGTGCATCATGGCTGAAGGAGGTTTTTCTGAAAGGAACCTCCCAGTCCCTGTTTACCACAGCTCTGGTGATCCGAGTGTGTCCTATATTTAATAAATCCAGCCTGGACCGTGGTGTAGGTGGCGCCATTAGCACCTGCAGTACTTATAAATTAAACACTGAGGAAAAGTGTACAATAATTCATCAAAACTCATAAGTTATATTTCTCTAAGGTATTGCAATGATGATAAGAGAGATTTTTTTTATCCAGAGTCTTGAGC
>NW_022603095.1:0-37739 GCF_008692095.1 Etheostoma spectabile
AACTTTTGGGGACACTCATTTGAAATTGGGGACAAATTAGAATTGGAAATATATGCAAATATTGCAAAATGCCTAAAATTGCAATAATATCATATCGTGGCATAGTATCGTGACGATATCGTATCGGGAGGCGTCTGGTGATTCCCACACCTAGATGTATCCCAGCCCCATAGTGTAGCTACAGCGGCGCTAACTCGTAGATTGAACTGTCGTCATCTGGCCCGCCTATAAGGCACCATCACTCGAGCTAGAGTTTTTTTTAATATTGCAACATGCTGCTCATTATTTACTGTGACTGAACGTGCAGTGTGAGGATGGACATTGGGACTGAACTGACTCAGATCCTTACTCGTGACTCGATGAGTTGTAGCTTTGTTTTATGTGATTAGAGCCCTGGCCTCTTCTCTGAAGGTTAATGTGCTACTCCCAAAACCTTGTGTGACCCACTTTTATGTGTTTTTTTAATCAACAGACCCGTTTTTAGAGAAATTCAGGGTATAGAATCATCTTAATGATAGGTGGTAAAACTTTTTTCATTTTATTTGTGAAGAGAAACAGTAAGTTGAAGCTCAGCCTAGCTGGAACATCTCAGGAAACGTCCCCGCCAGTAGCAATGTGGAAGATAACCAAGCGGTCCCGTGTCTTCACTGCTGCTCATCGGTACCTTCATTTTCAGATTAGTACTTGGTAGAAGATTTAATGTCTCCTCTCAAAGCTTTGATTTATTTGTTTATTAGGTTATTTTGCTGTAATTTTGAACTTTATTATGTGTAACTTAAAAAGATAGAAAATCTACATCCAGCTTTAAGAGAGTCACTGAAAACAAAAAGTGTGGACACACAGTCCCTAGGTGTATTTTCTCCGCACAGTGTTTTTATAGGCTCCTACACACTTAATAGCTTCAGACACAGTTCCATTATTAGCGCCTTAAATTGCTAACCTAAGAGGTTACAGAGCTAAGCTGCATTTGTTCAGCCTGACAAGCCAGACCCACATCAAGATGTTGGGTCTGGGAACTCACCATAGGAAGGGCACAATCCAAAGGGCGGGCACGGTTGTCTTTCAAATTCCTCTGCACGCAATAGGATAGCGATACAACCACCAAGCAACGCTGGTTGATAGATTCAACTTTTGACTATTCTGTCGGAAAAACTCCAAACACATCTTCCTTTTTTGAGATGACTTCAGTGCTTAACGCCAAGTCTTCCAGTGTCCTCCTCCAAAGCCGATTTCAAAGACAATCTTCTTTGTTTTCAAGTCGCCGGGAATTCTGTCAGGATTGTGAGGCTTGGATCCAAATGCAGGAAGGCGAGGAGTGTGCAACAGTATATGCATACAGTACATCCTGTACATATAAATAATAGTAATGTAAACACAAGAGACTTACAACAGTAAAGACCAGGGGCCTGTTGCACGAAAGTAGAATAAATATCCAGGATAAGTGAAAAAGCGCAGCTTGACTAAGTGTGAATCTGCTCATCGCGGCTTAAATCGGTTGCACGTTTGCCGAGCCAGGATAACAGGTGGAGCTATGTCCAGCAGGTGGAGATAGCTGGGATAAGTGCACGTTCACAACTTTCTTAATAGACCACAATATCGATCACAGATTTACTGATGGAGAAGACGCATGCGCCACATGTTTCACCCAATGAGCAGCAGCTTCTGATGGAAAATAACGAGAGGTGAGAATATAATATGGAAAGTAACGAGGAGGGGAAAACATAATATGCAGAGAGGGAAATAAGGCTGTTGTCAAATGGAGAGAAAAAGCCCAACATAGCGGACCCGACTGAATGTGTGGGGTGTAAAATATAGCATTGCCATAAAAGTGAGCAGAGGGATAATGTTCCTCAGGAATGGACCCTAAGACTCTATGCTTAATTTCAAACCCTTATTACAACGCGAGAACATTTTTACAACAATATGCACAAATCTCTATAAGCTATATCTAATTCTTTGTAAAATTAATGTTCATACAGAACAATCAGAAGGGACAACAACAAGAAAAGTAGTAAGTGACTTCATACACGCTGTGAGCATATGTAAAACAATATTCCTGTTTTTTTATTCTTCTGACAAGTGACCGCACCAAATAAAAGATTAAAGAGCATTGTGGTTTTCCCGGTGTGATGAATGATAATTACACTACATACGTGCTGTATATAGTCACTTATTGGTCCAGGGATGGGAGACTATTGAGAAGGTTGTTATGAAACCAATGTAAGCTATTATAAAAAACATTAGGTCTACTTATTAAGGAGTAACACAAACTAACCTTTACTAGAGAAGGGCACAACAAGAAAGAAATCATGAATGTATTGGTCTCTGACCAGTCTGCAATTAATATCATCTGAGATTATCACTACATTAATATTGTCACACTTAATCTTCGAGCGCGTCCTGTAACCTGAAGCTGAGACCACGGACGCTGCGCTGCTCCTCTACTTTTACAGAGAGATGGCACTGACGCGACTCGCATGTCTGCCCGCCGGGCAGCGGCCCCGTGCAGCGTCACCGGCACCGGCCGCCCCCCGCCAGGCAGCCTTGACACACTACCCGCACCACCGGAAAAGTCCCACTCCCACTCCGCATCAGGGTGCCAGTGCAACCATTTCTAACCATCTAAACAGCTGTAGTAGGGTTTAAATCAAACTCGCGACAACAATAGTGACAAGTAGGCTAATGCATGTAATAAATAAAGCAGAACACATGCAGAAGACAACGGAATAACTGTTAAACCGTTTATTTCGGATCAGAGCGGCACTGATTTGACACATGAGACTCCAGATTAATCTTAGCCTGGCTGTTAGCCTGCTCTGGACCAGGCTAGCCGCAAAGAATAAATCTCCATGGTAACTTGCTGGGCTTAGTTTAATCTGTTTTGTGCAACCGAGTCAAAGCAAAATTCATCCAGGATAACTTGAATATCCCGGCATAATCCCTTATCCTAGTTTCAGCTAGCAACAGGCCCCTGGTAAGGAATCCAGTAAACAGAAACACGGAGGACATGTGAAAAAAATTCCAGGTGCACAAAAATACAGAGAAAAATTGGAGAAAATCCAGAGAAATCTAGGAAGACAGAATAACAGCAAACAACATACAGCACGACGAATGCACAAGACGAAGCGACGATCCACCAACAACAGAACAGAAAGCACAGGAACTAAATACGCAAGTTAAACGAGGGATACAAGGTCAGGTGACACAAGGCTGTTATGGTACACGGGAGAGGATTCAGATGCGGTAACCCACGTTAGAGTGAAATAGGCAAGAGAAACACAAGGAGAGCCAACAGGTAGGAGGTGCGGTGAAGTCCAGGTTAACAGAACAACATAAGACAGAAAACAACTGAGTAGCCGCGCACTATACCGAGTGAGGTAACTGACTTGCTGGCGATGAGTAAAGCTGAACCAGGTTTTTAACAGCCAGGGTGATGATTGATGAGTTACAGGTGCGATGTGCTGCCAGCGGTGATGAGGCACAGGTGCCATGCACTGCAGGTGGTGATGAGCCAGGATAAGACCACCCACACAAACACACATAGAGGACTGACAGAAACTGGCAACTAGAATGCGAAGGCACAACCCTAACAAAGGCAGTGAACAAGTGAAAGACATCAGACAGTTACAAAGGTGGGATAACCAAAAGACTGGAAGAAAAAAAAACACATAAAGGAACAGAGAGACTTCAAAATAAAACCGGAAATGGGAAATACAACTAAACCAGAAGCTTGACACAAGACAACCATGACAAATTCACGCGGAACTGTCGCAACTCTGCTGTCCTTATGTTAAGCCCGCCAACCGACTCTATAACGTGTGATTGGCCTGACCAGAATTTTTTTTTTTTCCCAGCTCGCAAGCCAACGAGAGAGCATTGTTATTATCAGAATGTATGCAGTTTAAAATGTGTATTTTTTGCCCCTTATGCATATTCATATTCTATACAACATGCAGATCCTTTCAAAGTGCCCTGCCACACATATTTCATGACTTTTGTGGTATAGGCTGAAGTTCTACCATGGACTCTGTACATTTTCTGCCTTGGTTACCTTGTTTCAAGCCATTCAAGCGTGGTATAGGAAGCCTGCAGGAAGACCCAGCTCGATTTGTGCCAGTTCTCATTGATATTAAACGAGCTACGCTGTTTGACTCTGATTGGCTAACAGCTAGCCAATGTACCCTTTATCCTTTACCCAGGTCAACTGGGCGAGCTCATGAATAGTAAGGCTCAGGCAACATGACGTCAGACTGACCAGCTTTGTAATTGGCCTGATTTCCACTCTTATTTCTTTTTAGTGGCTAGAGCTGACAGAGGAGGTTTATTTTCACATTCACCACATAACGCAAACCATATGGACCTAACATATTTCAAAAATGCAAGTAAACAGTTTTGTGTGGCAGGGCACCTTTAAACCTAGACAGGCCCTAGACACAGGTGACCCCTGGCCACATCCAGATGCAGACACAGCTGTTGCGGTTGCAGCGGTCTGATAATGTGTCAGTAGATGCACAGTGCTGCGAAATCATGATACAGCAGTTAGGCTCGCCTTAAGAAAGCCCGGCACTTAATCCTAATTTTCACCCAGTTGCCGACCATCTGCGGATCTTCTCCGCTGCGTGTCGGCTCCGTGCTCCGCCGTCCGTCATACCCACCAGATCCGGATTTGTTGCAGAACTGACCACCAAAGTCACAGGGACCCACAAGATCTCGCAAATTCATTTAGAACATAATCACAAAACCAACAACAGTTTGATTCCATGAGTAGAGGGAAACAACTCTGTGCTGTGTTTTTCACGGTATAGTGAGTGCAGTGAGAAGTCAGTGGAAATACACACAGTGACTTTAATGGAAACCTAATGAGTCCGCCACCGTTCCGGAGCGGATCCGCAGATGTTCTGCACCCGTGGAAAATAGGAGTCAGTGTCTTTTGAACCCATTGACCCTGAACGGTTTTAGCTATTTCAGACCATTGTCCCCCAGAAGCAGCTGGACATTGTAAGATGTACAGCAGTTTGGCGTTTAAGGGTGGCATGGGCAAAATCACAAAGGTGTTTCAAAACACTGAAGAGGATCAAAAAAGGAAAAGACTGGCCAACGCACTGGCAACGCTGTCTTCTAAGCCCTTCCGAAGATCATTTACCTGTTTGTTGTCAATGTGAGCTTATCCTTGAATAAATTAGGTCTAAGGTAAGCCTTTTTTTTCTCTGGAAGCGTGCTGTGTCCATAACATACAGTTTGCTTCTTTCTTCTATGATGACAATAATTCATCTTAGCTTTCATTGTCTTTATTGATAGGACAGATTAAGTGAGAGTGTGAAGACATGCAACAACTAAACAGGCGTCCCAATGACCATTACTTTTGTTGTGGTACCCAAATTGTTTTATATGATGTTTGACACAATGTGTTGCAAATGCTTGTGATAAAAACAGTTGCAGTATCTACGGCATGGGATGTCAAATCAGAATCACAATGTATTGACATTTGTTGATTGAGGTAAACAGCCCTTTCTCAGAATTTTGTGTGTGTGTGTGTCCCTTGGTACTGAAAATACCCTGGTTTGACACACAAACACAATGACACGCATTAGGCTCCGGTAGTGTTTCATGTTGTGCAGTGCAGCCGGAGAGGAAGAAGCTGAACCACACCGAGGATGAAAGAGAGAGAATTATCATACACACTAAAGGGGTGAGATGACAGGAACAAGGACTCTCCACTCCAACTAAACCACAGAGTGTCACAGATGACCACACTCAGCATCAATATGGATAAGAGGAGAGCTGTGCTGCTGCTGGATCCACCAGAGAGAAGCTATCCCCGGTCACTGAGGCAGCAACACTGACACACTTTACTCTGGACTCACAAGCACAGCGAAATTCAAGGTGGTGTGTGTGTGTGTGTGTGTGTGTGTGTGTGTGTGTGTGTGTGTGTGTGTGTGTGCGTGTGTGTGCGCGCGTGCGTGCGTGCGTGCGTGCGTGTGTCATTATGGCTAAATGTGGTCCTGGAGACACCAACTGTTGCAGTACTTTGAAGTTTTGCCTGGTAGTTTGAAAGCAGTTTGTATTTCTGTCTGAAACTTTGAAGGTGTGTCCCCTAATACTGTATCTGAAGTCTCTTTTATATAGACCTTAGTGGTCCCCTAATACTGTATCTGAAGTCTCTTTTATATAGGCCTTAGTGGTCCCTTAATACTGTATCTGAATCTCTTTTACATAGACCTTAGTGGTCCCCTAATACTGTATCTGAAGTCTCTTTTATATAGACCTTATTGGTCCCCTAATACTGTATCTGAAGTCTCTTTTATATAGACCTTAGTGGTCCCCTAATACTGTATCTGAAGTCTCTTTTATATAGGCCTTAGTGGTCCCTTAATACTGTATCTGAATCTCTTTTACATAGATCTTAGTGGTCCCCTAATACTGTATCTGAAGTCTCTTTTATATAGACCTTAGTGGTCCCCTAATTCTGTATCTGAAGTCTCTTTTATCTAGACCTTAGCGGTCCCCTAATACCATATCTGAAGTCTCTTTCCCAAAAATCCCAGCCTTGGTAACCTTATGAGGTCATAAGGGGCAAGATTCCAGATCGGCCCATCTGAGCTTTAATTTTCACAAAGGCAGAGCAGGATACCCAAGGCTTGGTTTACACCTCTTGCCATTTCTAACTACTGGGAACATAGGCAGGCTGGGGGAACGCATATAAATGTAAAAAAACGGTGTTACCAGCATAACCGTTGCCCCCTTGTTGCTTTTAGCCCTCTTTACAGTTGGCTAAATTTACCAGATAAACATGGATAAGGCACCAAAAGGACTAATACTAATACTAATTCCACCAACTGTACAGGAGTATTAATACTATGAATTTCAGAGTCTAGGTCATAGACTGTAGGCCTAATTAAGTCAAACAACAAACAAATAACGAAATAATAATACAAAATAAAATAAAAATATTCTTTTCATTAAGCCAGTATTGTGAAGAAGAAAAAAAAGTCTGTCCGTTGTCATGCCGCTTTCTTCTAGTGTCACATATATTCAGTTATCTCCTTCCATTTCCTCCCTGTGCATTCTAGTGTCAATGCACAAAAAGTAGATGTTTTATGTCTTCTTTGTCTTGGCAATTTATGCATAAGCCATTACCATTCCCTGCTATTTGCAAGGTAGCATTTAATCCTGTGTGACCTAATCTAAATATGGTGCAGACCACTTTTTCCCTTCGGTTTAAACTCAGCAAAGTGACCCTTTAACCAGTTCTAGTCTTCTGTATTTCACGGTAGTTCTAACATTAAACTCTGCCTTCCATTCAGTTTGCCATCTTCGTTGAATTTCAGACTTAAGTAAGGATTTACAATAGCTCACCCTTTCCCAGTGGAACAGTAATACCTATACATTTATTTTTCAGCAACTTTTTCGCAATTTTATCAGCCTCTATATTCATTCCCTTTATTACCTACAGTATATGAGCTGGAACCCAACAAAACTGAACAATGAGACCAAGGTTCCTGAGATGTAATAGTAGACTTTGACAATCAAATCTTCCCTTGATGAGTGACCTGTAGCTAGGCGATGAATAGCTGCCATGGAAGCTGCACAGATTACAGCTCTTAAGGTTTACCTCTCTAATCCATCTAAGAACTGTTCCATTCCCAGTCATCTCAATAGAGTTTACAGATTTTATACAGATATTATTCAACCTATAACCACCACTTTCATCCAATTCTGGAATATTTATCTCAATACCACAATGCCCAGTTTGTGGATCTTTTGATCCATCTGTATGTATTTTAACATATCCATAGAATGACGTTTTTTTATATGCCTGTCTATATGTAGCAAAACTGTTTACATTTGGAAATGCACTCTTTCCTTCCATTAGTTCACCTATTAACCTAAGGTGATAGTAGATCCTGGGTGAACAGCACTAAGAACAGAGAAGAACTAAATTTCAGTTCTTTAATCCATATTGTTCTGCTATACTGACGATATTCCAACCAAACCCTCCTGACTCTGTTTGATATTCCCAACAATCATGAAGAACGGATTTGAACTAAATTGCTGGAATATGAATACTTCCCACAACCTAACCCAGTACGTTAGAAACGATTTCACCTACCTTAGACTGAGTGGAGATTCCTAGGGAGGTGTTCCAGGCACGTCTCGCTGGGAGGAGGCCTTGGGGACCCAAGACTAGGAGAGGGATTATATCTCCAACCGGACCTGGGAACGCCTCGGGATCCCCTAGTTGGAGCTGGTTAATGTGCTCGGGAACGGGAAATTTGGGGTCCCCTGCTGGAGCTGTTACCCCCGCGACCCAACACCGGATAAGCGGATGGAGATGGATGGATGGATGGAGGATTGGATATTCTTCTGATTCTACTAACAAAGCTCATGAAGGGGTTGTTTTGACAGCTTCTAAAGCAATTCTTATAGCTTAGAATTGAATCCTCTCAAGTTTTCTCAAAGTAGTCTTGCATGCTGACCTATAAACCACAAACCCATCGTCTATGGTAGATATTATTAAAGCTTCATATACAGTATGTACATCAAGGACCACTTAGCTGCTCCCCAACCGGTCCAGTGATCATCCTCATTAGATTCAGAACATTTTTACATTTTGTTTCACACATGCTGTATATGATGTTTCCATGCAAGTCTTTCATCCATCCACATCTTGAAATACTTAAATGTATTCTCTCTTTCAATTGATTAATTCTATAACCTGACTTTATAACTTCCTTTGATCTTATTTCTAGTAAAGAACATAACCTTTGTTTTAGGTATGGAAAACTCAAACCCCCAATCAATATACATTGTTCTATTATTTGTAAATCCCTCTGAACAGCTGTGGTTATGTACGATATGTTGCGTCCCCTCTTCCATATGACAGCATCATCTGCATACAACAACCCTTCAGTCTCGTCCCTTAATTTTTCAAATATGTCATTGAACACAATTTTGAACAAAGTGGGAATGACAACACTTCCTTGAGGAACTCCACTTTCAACCATAAATTCTTGGTGATATATGTATATCATTAATCTGAAAATCAGTGTCTATTCTATATAGTATTGGGAAATGATCACTCCCAATACTTGTGCTTTGATCAACTTCCAATCGCACCTGCTGGCTAAAGTTCCATCAACTAAAGTGAGGTCAATATATTTGTCTCATTCTTTAAAATAACTATGCTTTACCAGTACCATTATTCAAACATATGAGCATCCTCTCATTTATCTTGTGTCTTCTAATACTTCTATGTTCACATTTGTAAGTCTACTTCCCCAAAAACTATTATGAGAATTGAAATAACATTTATTTATGACTTCTTTCAGTAACACTTCCCATTAAATCAATTGACAAGGCTTTACAATGGTTGTAATAATTCAAGTTCAAGTTCAAATTTATTGTCATACGCACCTTAGTACAGAGTACCACAGCAATGAAATACAATATGCCTTATTGCACTCTCTCAGCACCAGTCAACAGTAAGTTATAATAACAATAATAATAATATAAAAAACATAAAACCATTTTACCACCACAATAAACAGTGGCTAAGTGACTAAATACAGACCCTAGCCCTCCTTCCTACTGTGCCCTCATTCAGTAACCTTATTACCTGAGGATAAAAACTATCCCTACAACGTGATGTACGCGTTGGGATACTGTGCAAACGTCTCCCTGATGGAAGGCGGGAGAAGAAGTTGTGTGCAGGATGACTAGAATCTTGCATAATACTACGTGCCTTCTTAGTGCTACGTTTCCAGTAAATATGTTGCAATGGTTCAAATGGAAAGCCTATGATTTTAGATGCAGTTTTGACCAATTTTGTCAGAAGATTACGATCATGTGAAGTAGCCCTACCAAACCACATTACAATGTTACCTGTCAGTATACTCTCAATTGTGCAACGGTAGAAATTCTGTAGAATGTTAAGAGACATACCATATTTCTTAAGACACCTCAAAAAAAAAAATGAATGACAATAATCTTCCTTTGTCTCCATTAAAGATTTCAGTAACCAGTTTCATGTTCAGGTACTGGATTGAGGCAGGGAATGGATGTCAGTACACGTCCTAAGTGGTGGAGAGGGGACGATCGGGACCAGGCAACCAGATAGGGTGCATTCAGGAACTCATGGAAAACACAGACTCAAAAGCGAAAAACAGGAACTCGGGCAGAAACAAACTCAGGAGGTGGGATTCATGACACATGTTTAGTTGGCAGTATTGGATGGCCGCATTCCTACACTTACTCAGATTGAGTAACGTAATAAAATATGTTACAAATTACATTGTTGGGCATGTATTCTGTAACGGAATAGATTTTAAAAGTATCCTTTCCAACACTGCTGATCAGAATGTGTCAGAAGGCTACTGGAGAAGGACAAGCCATCAACAACTCTCACTTGTCACTAGCTAGGTTGCTAGCATGGACCTCAAAACATGACAACTGGCAACAGGAAAGATAAGGTTAGAATTGAAAACCTTTGGATTTATGAGGTGCACTGTAAAAGTCAGGGAGCTTGAGGGTGTGACAATTTGAAATGTAGGAGAAAAAGATGAATATACACAAGAATATATTTGGTTTATCCTGTCTGTTGAAATATGTTTTCATGAAGTTGTTTCTGGTGTTTTTTCCAGTCTGTGCACCATTATTGCCTTCCTCCTTATCTTCAGCTGGGGCAGAGATGGTGTTGTAGCCCGTTATTCAAATTAAAAAATGAATCGTCTTGGCAGTCAATGTATATATATATATATATATTTCCAGGAAAATGAGAGTTTCTTCATACAGTCTGAGCAGCCTTTTTAATCATTTTATTTCTGTGTTTATGTTGTTCCCCATCTTCATTGTTATTGCAATTCAGACCTAACAAAAGTGCTACTTGGGAAATCACTAAGTTAGGACGGTTCTGTAATAGCTGAATTTGTTGTTTAAGATAGTATTTTAGTCTAAATATTGTTTGGAAACATGTTTCCATAACAACAAAAATCTTAAATGGCATCCTAAACTGAGATAACACTGAGTGTCTGTAATGAGGCCCCTGGTTAACGTTCACTAACAGCATTTTTATCTCCAATGTCCTGCTCTCTTTACAATATCTGCATGTGGCAATAGGATAAGCAAATGTAATGTTATGTCTATTATGGCAGAACAATAATCTAAAAGTTTGGTTAGGGAGCTAAAACACTTGGTCCGGGTTAGGGGACGATTGAGGGCAAACATTAATTACAGGTTCGAGAAAAGATGTGAATTACAGTTACCTGCATTAAAGTAAGTAGCACTACACACCCATCCAGCACCCAGACCTCCAGAGCCTTATTTTCCATCTCACCACTTAAAGAGCTACTTGCTGCATTGGCATTGAATGTTGGCACTGGACGTAAATCATGAGATGCAGAATCATTCAATATGGACCAATATAAGCTCCATGGGCTACTGAGCTACAGTGAGCCAATGTATGTTGTAAATTAGACGTGGGCTGTGTGCACCGGATAAATGTAAATCCAATCTTCAGTGACCTTTTATCTCTAGTTTCCACCAAACCTGAGAAATAAATACAGCTGTGTCCATTCTATCTTACTATACATTATGCATTAATGTTGTATAAGTTCCTGTTTATTGTCCTTTTATTAGAGTTAACGTATTGCCTTTTTGAGTGAGTCACACCACAGTTCCTGTTTTTCAACACTATTACTGCCATTTAGATGTCAACACACACACACACCACGTGTTTTGTTAGTGTGCAACTGACTCCTGCTGCTGTCTTGACAACGATGACAGCAGCAGTGTGTATAAGCCTCTGTCAGCCTGTCAGCTCGCTGCTGCCACAGCTGATCAAAGTGTGGGAGATATACACACATGCATATGTAAGGAAAACACACACTCCTGCAAAAAGAAAACAAAGACACTAATAGAAACCCATGTAGCACACACAAGCAGAACATATTTCAACAGCAGAGGCCACAGCAATGGATATCACCAACACTACTGCCTCCATACTCTGTAAACCACAGCAGAGGTGTCATATCAAGGCTGTTAGCCAAGAGTTCAAAGAATGGTGGAATTATGTTGACTGACAACAGCCCTAATCTGTAAGTAAAATGCTACTGTACAAACAGTAGTATTTAATTTCCCCAGAAATCAAAGGGGGCGCCTGGATAGCTCACCTAGTAGAGCGTGCCCCCCGTGGACAGAAGGCTCAGTCCCTTGGCGCAGCAGCCAAAGGGTCAACTCCGACCAGCGGCCCTTATTTGCATGTCATCTCCCCCCTTCCCTTTCACATCTTCAGCTGTACTTTATAATAAAGGCAACATAGCCGAAAGATTGTTTAAAAACAAAAAGGTTTAAGCACAAATTGAGACACAACTCATGATGAAAGATTTGGGTTGAGCTTGGGACAGCAGAAAACTATTGTGCTAGGGAAGTAATAGGAGTGGAGAACGTAATGGCTACAAATCAGAGCAGCAGCTGGCACAGGCGTAATGTGAGATTTGATTACGAACTTTCAGCTCAGAAATAGTCTCATGTCGACTCCCCCTTTCAATCCCTCATTTAATGAGGAGAAGTGTGACCAAAGGGTTTAAAAGTAGACCCAAAGCACAGGCCCAGATAATTGCGGTAGTCGTCTGCATATAGTGCGGGCACAGGGTGCCATCTTCATGGAAGCGGTCTAGTGTGGTGCCCGTTGCCATGGGTAACCAAACCAAAGCTTCTAAAGACTTCAGGCCTGTTACCTTAACCTCCTTAACCTCCTCAACCTCCAAAACCTCCTTGTTTATGAAGTCCATTTGAAAAACTAGTCAAAGGAGAGCTCAAAGGAGAATGCCTTTTGGACTTCCATCCCCTTGCTTAATCTACTAAACACCCAGAACAGTTGGACCCAGAACCAAGGACCCCTTAACTGAAAGAGAGACAGATCATGGACCCCCTATCAGGGACTCCCTACATATCTTGTATACAATCAAGCTGCATGTTAAACTGGGCATACAGTAATGTGTAGGGCTGTCTTAAGACTTTATACATTCCTTTTTGTGCATTGAATACAGAGCTATTCAAATAATAATTGTTGGAGTGATTTAAGAATCAAGTTTTAATGGCCCTGCACCCCCGTTGACAATCTCTGATCTACAAGGTAGCAAGAACCACATTAGACTGCTTTTTGTTGACTTTTCATCAGCTTTATTACTATCCAGCAGCCACACTTGCTAGTTGACAAACTAGCCTCCTTGATTTCTTGATTAACAGAGCTCCGAGATTAAATGGGAACCTGTCTAGTGATGAACATTGACTGAACATTTTCCACCGGCTCGTCTCAGGATGGCAATCTCTTACCACTCTTGTACTGTACGTTTTATACACAAATGATTGCTGTAGCCATTATGACAAAAAAACACATTGTTCTGATTGCTGATGATGCTTCAATTGTTAGCCTTCTTTGTGCTGAGGAAACTGGTCATGGCCCATTGTTGACTATTTTGTTTGGAAAGACAATACAATAGGGTTTTTGGTTACTTTCAGACTGTATAACTTAAGTTACATTAGACATACAGTACATTAACATAAGTTACATTAAAATGCTAAAAGAAGTGCAAAATACAGAGTCAAGTGATCAGCTGGAAAGCTGGCGGCTTTAAGTGTAGCTCCTTTGTCAAATAGTTGTTATATATATATATATTAACGTTGATAATTTACCACTTTGCATTTTGTAAGATTTACACAAAGTAGAATAGCAAACAAGAACAGAACCCAGCGCGGCGATACGGACGCCATTGCAACGGCATTGCTGGAGAAACAGAAAAGCTACCTCGAACCACATTTTGCTTAAATCCAGTCTCTGATTCAACAGGTGGGGATCGACAATGACAATAACTACTATCCATGCCCAGCTAGCATCTCCAACTAGAAGCCTTGACTCTATCAGATCAGATTTGGACAACCTAAAAAAGTACAGTGGAACTAATGCAGGTATTCTTGACATGATCATGCTTTTCGGGAGATGGAGTTGAAGCTAGCAGATATGGGAGACAGAAACCAAAGTTTGAATTGTTGGGCTGAAAGAGGGGCTAGAAGGTGCTAATGCTGTCCAGTATCTCTCGCGGCCCATGCCTAATTGGTTCTCGACTCTAGCAGATGTTCAGATCGAGCTCATGACAGCCCATGGAATTTACAGTGATAGCCCAAAGAAAACAAACACCACTAATCGCACGCTGATTTAAAAGTCCTCTGCTACACAACCAGGCCGGCAATCCTACAAGCTGTGCGGAAATTTGTGCTCGTCATCGAGGCCCGGAGAAAATGCTTCTCCACGGATCAGAGCAACTGCACGGTCAAACGGCGCCAAGCCTTCTATCAAACCATGGAATCAGCATGAGTCAAGCTTCTGGATTTTTTCCTGCTTTATCCGGCAAAACTGAAGATCAGGGAAGACGCTCAGTAGGGGAGAGTGGGGTAAAGTGAGACATTTTTTACATTTGCTCCCCTCCAAGTGAGCTAAAATGATATATCAGTTAAATTTACACATTTCCCATTAATTCAGGATGTTTCCTTGTTATTGTAATTATCAGAATGTATTCAGGATGAAGGGCAGTGAAAATATGATGTTTTTTAAAAAAAGTGGTCTTGTGTCTCACTTTACCCCAGCTTAGGGGTAAAGTGAGGCAGACCAGAGAAGTCAACGGGGTAAAGTGAACCAACTAGGGGTAAACTGATCCACTTACCTTTTCCACTCTGAAACTACCATAACAACATATGTTGTAACAGGTTAGAATCCTGACAGCTAGCCTGACAACCTCACATCCCAGAACAAATGCCAGACTAGTAAAATAATCATTGGAATTGCTCTATTAAGCACATTTTTTCCTACAACACTTGAAAGTAATTCTAAACAAAATCAAATACAACATAATGTAATTCAAAATGTTTTATTAACATTCAAATGAGAGGTATGAATCACCTTGCTGCAACTCAACTCCTACACTACAAAATATCCCTTTTTTATATGTATATAAAAGTCTTAATATAAAAATGCCAGGAGCCTATGTACAGTTGAACACACAGACACAGTCTCGGGGTCAGAACACAGGACCTTTAGAGCCAGCTAGAACAGCCTGGGACTCAACAGGACTAGATACACAATCAGAGCATCAGCCATTCTCTACAAATACAGTAGGCCTATACAACTACTCCACATTCCAGCCCTGAAGATTGCAGGGAAAGATGAAGAGTTGCTCTCTACGTGTGGTCCCTCCACGCCTCTTAGGTTGAGGCAGCTTCTTCACCACATCTGCTTTGGGAACATGTGCCACATCTTTTTCTTTAATAGCAATGTGGGTCTCTCCCACCTTTTGTGTTTCCCTGAATTTTCTAAGGAATTGGGTAAGAATTTCATCATCTTCAACTTTTTCAACCATGCCAATATACCGGACGCTCCTGTGTTTGGTTGTAAAGTTAATCATGACAAAGTCACCCACAGACAGATCTTTGTTTCCTGGATCACTTCTCTCATCCTCAGAGCTCTCTTCGTCATTATCAAGTGGGACAGGGACATCACTCTCCTCAGAGCTGCTAACTACAATTTTCCTTTTGGTTGCTTTCTTTTTCGGTTTTCCCTTTTCTTTGCTATTTTGCTTTTTCCCCGCCAGTTTCTTTTGTCTTTCTTTATAAGCCTCTTCAATTGCCTGCTTCTCGGGAGTATCAGTTATGATGGCTGTCTTCACACGCTTTCGTTTGGTTTGTGTTCTGGGGGGACATTTGGGAAGTGGTAGTATTTCACGAGGAGACACATATCCAGGTCGGCTGGGAACACGTGGCACATCTGAGTCAGCTGGCGAGGCACATCCATGTGGACCATGTGCAGTGGATGGATAAGCATCAGCGGGTGAATTATCTGCAGCGGGTGGTTCGTCTGCAGGTGGATCATCTGCAGGGGGTGGACCATCCAGATCATCTGCAGTGGCAGGCTGCAGCTCAAGGTTTGGCCGGTCTGACACCATGGATGGTGCAAATGCTTCATCAGGGAAAATGTCTTGGTTATATGGGAAAATCCCAGTGGACCTAAATCCAGAAGTGATGTTGCGTGGTGTCACTGCTGACAAGAAAGCCTCATTCACAAGTCCTGCAGTCTGGTAGATGGAGACTGTTTTGCCGGGGTTAGACCTCATCCACCCATCAAGAGCACGGCTGTATTGGGTCTTGAACGGGCCATACACGGTCACATCGAGAGGCTGCATGCGATGGGATGTGTGGGGTGGGAGGGTGAGCAGAACAATTCCGTTGCTCTTGGACATTTCTATTGCCTTGAGTGAGATGTGAGCTTTTAGATTATCCAGGATTAGCAGCATGGGACGATCAGGGGTGCAGTTAGTGTGCTGTATCAGGTGATCAAGGAACTCAGGCCAGATGTCTTCATTCATCCATCCCGTTCGGGTGGCGGTACCTTTGGCTCCTGGAGGTGCTCCTGTCATGAAGCAATCCTTAAACCTGACTCTGGGGAAGACAAACATGGGAGGTATGGCATTCCCAGCAGCATTCACTGCACACACCACAGTCACCAGTTCTCCTCTTTCAGCCGATGTGACAGAACCAACTTGCTTTTTTCCTGTCTCTGTCACAACCTGATCAAATAGAAAGTTTAGAATCAATGTCATGTGCATCCAGTATTCTACTACTGGTCTAAAGGTACAATGAATTTCTTTTCATGTCCAGTTCCCAGATTCACAACATTACCACAGCATTATGCACCAGCACTTTACTGTCCACTGCACTTTAATATGCACCAGCACTTTTTTGTGCACTGCACTTTAATGTGTACTACAACCATACTCTTAACCTAATCTGTACCAGCATTTTTAATATGTGCTAGCTCTTTAATATGCTCTCTAGTGTATGTGTAGTTTACCTGCTGTGGCTTTTGTACTGTAAAGACACCTGTTTCATCCACATTGTAAATCATGTGTGGAGGGAAGGCATGCCTGTTAAAGATGAGAGGCAAAGTAAGAACCTTATCAGAATCAAAGCCAAATCTTACAGGTAAAGCATTTGCGACTAAATAATTAATTCTGTCACCTGTCCATCACTACAGCCAGATTGTCAAAGAACTCCCTGACTGTAGTTTTATTGAAGGCTGTAGCCCTTCCCAGGGATGTTGCCTCTGGAGTTCGGATAGAGAGATGGCGACGTGCTAGGAAGCTGCGAAACCAATCTTCACCTAGAGTAGACAATTAATTATTATAAGATTTAGCTGTGTGCCAAGATCAGTTGGCCTTAATTAACCTACAGAATCATGTGATCTCTTGCACACCCTAGCCTACCTGCACATTGTGTCTTTGTCCAATTGTCAGGGACAGGGATATTGTTTCTTTCTGCATATTCAAAGGCCAGTTGACGGGACTTAACTGGAGGAAGGCCATGGAACTGTTCAGCTAGTTGTTTCAAGTGTTTGGCAAGCTCCTCCTCCATCTCATCTGTAATAATTCTCTTTGCCTTAGCTACTGAACCCCAGGCTACTGTTTTTACTTCCCCTTTCTCTTTTTTCTTTATGAATCTTAAAAGGCTTGACTTGTCAATATTTCTGTCCCTTGCAGCTGCTCTGATAGACTTCTTTCCTTCCTTGACCTCAGCGGCTGCACTCTCCATCTCCTCGAGGGGTGTTTTTCCCCAGGTTGTCTTCCTGGTGTATTGCCTTGGCATGATGGCTTTTCTACAATGTTTATGACATTTAAAATAAAAATGTAACATTACATATTAATTAATATGTAATTAATATTAATATTACATTAAAATATGTTTAAAACTAAACTTAACTTGTGCCTCATGGTGGGGTAAAGTGAGACACTGTATCACTTTACCCCACAGCATTTGTCTCAATTTACCCCACCTCCTCCATTTTTGAAAAAATGACCTTTCTTAGCAATTCAGGCTAACCTTCAGCTAGCATCATCACATGGTTTTATATGTTGGTAGTTCATCAACAGGTATGATATAAGTTTTTCTACCTGAATCAATTTGCTTTGGCACAACAGTTGATTAAGTTGACAGCAAGAAAATTTACTTTTACATGCAAAAAAAACATTTTGTTGGAAAAAGCATGCTTACCTCAGCTAAATGAGCTTCTCTCCTTTATGGCCAAGGGGAAATGGGAGGAGCTTGGAAACAAAATGGTCACATGGGCACAAATGTGTTCTGTTGCCTAGATACAGGGGTTGTCTCACATTACCCAGTGTCTCACTTTACCTCACTCTCCCCTATAGAGCATTCCCCTCCACTGGGAAGGCTGAGGACTATGTGAACCAGCCTGCACCCCATCCTTCTCCTGTTCCAGCGAGGAGAGCCAACGCTTTGGATGCTATCAATGCCTGATGAAGATGGATTGTTGGTTTGTCTTGTTCTCTTAATGTCTCCTGTTTTTAATCGCACTCTTGTCTGATATAATTACAGAGACTGTTTCTGAGTACTATGTTGACCTAGCTCAATATGACCTACTCGCCAAAGGTTAGCTGGGCCACTGCTAGGCTAGAGTTTCCTCGCCAAAGTGCTGTTTTTTGCTTTTTGTTTATTGTTTCTGTTGGTGAAAAATGCAGTTATTTTGATGTTAATTTTAGTGGATCCAATTGCTGTTGCAACCAGGTATTTATAGGTTAGTGTTCCATTTTTGCTGCTACACATCCAATCTTGATCACAGATCTACTTTGAGTGTTAGCCTTTGTGGGTATGGCCCCACTCCCACCCCCCTCTTCTCGCTTTCCCTTTTATGTCACTATCTCGTATGTTCTTGATCTGTGTTTTACATGTTTTGTGTATTGAAGGACTTAACTTTGGATGCTCTACTGTTAGGATTTAACAAAACGAAAGGCAGTAGCAATATCCACATGTACTTTCATTTACAACGCTGCATTTTTGATAATGGATGATCATTCACTTTTAGTTTGGATTTGTGGCGGATTGAATGCTCCTCATAGTCGCTCCAGCACTCTGGGCTTACTAAGAAAGTAATGTTGACATTGCATTATTACAGAAGTCCAATTCAATACTACTCTAAACTGAAAAATAAATCCTATATCACTGTGAGGGACCAAGCAGTTAAGCAAGAGGATTCACAAGGGGAGTTCAAAAGTAAGGGTTTTTATTTCCCAAAAAATCATTATAAAAAAACAACATAAAAGGTTTTTGGACCCATAAAAGAGACTCAAAAAAAAAAAAATTCAACTGACCTGCTACCAAAGAAACAAAGGGGACTTATATATTGGCTGATCAGTCCAATTTTGAGATACAGGAGGAGACTAACAATAACACTACAGAAACTACAAATAAAAGGAAAACCTACCTAAAAACATATTCCAAAAGAAATGTACTTTTACTTATCCTTAACTCAACAAAAATACTAAAATGTAATATAAATCTAAACCCCAGAATATCTAAGGAGAGAATAAAGCTTAGAACGAGACAGTGCTATTATTTCCAGGGCGCAAGACCTAGTCATTGACTTGCAACGAGAATCAGGTTCACTAACCATTTTTTCAATCTGTATGAATCAGAGGTCACTTTGGATAAAACCCATTGTGACGGGTGGTTAAACAAGCTTGACTTAAATCAGCTGACTTAGACAAATTGATTACAATAGAAGAACTAAGTTTGGCGGTACAGAGTTTGCAAAAGGGAAAATCATTGATGGGATCCCCCCTGAATTTTATGTAACTTTTTTGGGCCATTCCTTCTTGGCATGATTAACTTCTATTGAGAAGGGTGCATCATAAAGGGATGTGAACACAGCCTTGATTTCCCTACTCTTAAAAAAGGATAAGGATCCTACGGAGTGCTCTAGCTATCAACCCCTGAGCCTGCTAAATGCTGATTTTAAAATCTTTGCAAAGGTCCTAGCCCATTATTTGGAGTCCCATTTATCAAAATTTGTGAACTCCGACCAAACTGGATTCATAAATATGAGAATGGCAGCAGATCATGTTAGACTCCTTCTCCACATTGTTGATGCTGCAGAAGACAGTAAGACGCCAATGTCACTTCTTTCTCTTGACGCAATAAGAGCCTTTGACAGACTTGAGTGATCATTCTTATGGTCAGTCTTAGAGGTGATGGGCTTTGGTAACACATTCATTGGTATGATTAAAGTTCTGTATTCTAACCCCTCAGCCCGAGTCTTAACCAGACACACCTTTCCATTTTCTAGATCTTTACACCAAGGTTGTCCCTTGAGTCCTGCATTATTTGTCCTCTCCTTAGAGCCTCTGGCTCAAGCCATTCGCAAATCGATTGTGGTGTCACCAATATGCATTTGTAATACACAGAATCACCTCTCTCCATTTGCGGATGACGTTATGGTGTTTTTAGAGAACCCCTCTCAATCTCTTCCTCCCCTTCTATCCGTATGAAAGGAGTATGGTAGCTTATCAGGCTTAACAATTAACTGGTCAAAGTCTGCATTATGTCATTTGAATGATTCTGCTCACAATTAAGTCATCCCTGCTATCATCCCCATTGTTAAACAGTTTAGATAATTAGGTATTGAGGTTTTCCCTTGCTTACACCAGATTGTTAAGCAAACTATTCTGTGGCTCTGAGCAAAGTTTTAAAAGAGAAGGGAAAATGGAATTGTTCTCCCCAAGTTGATTCAAGCTCGTATCTGTGGGGTTAAAATAAATATTTTACCCAGGATTAACTTTGTCAGCTCTATGCTACCTCTTTCCCCTCCTTCTGGTTATTGGCACAATCAGCAGTGTCTAAATTCCTCTGGAAAGGTAAACGGTCCACGCTACAGAGGAGGAAAGAGGATGGTGGTCTTTCACTTCCCAACATTAAACATTATTTTCTGTCCTTTGTGTTAAGGCCCCACCTTTTCCTGGCTTGACCGAGATATGTCTGTTTGCTGGCGTACCTTAAAAAGTTCTATGAGAGAATCTTGGTCACTCCATGACTCTTTGCCAATATCTCTAACAAACAGTACCAGCTATTCTTTTGCCCCATTATCTCTTATCTCATCAAGACTTTGATGAATTTTCCCCTTTATTCAACAATGCAGCTTGTTTGGTGGGAGGTCTAGAACAGCCCACAATTTGAACAGGGGGGGTTTCATTATCTAAAAGACATCTTTAGCAAGACTGGCTTGTTACCTTTTTTCGACCTACAAAACGCATTCAGTCTACCATTTTCCTCATTTTCTTTTACCTTAAATTATGATCAGCACTCAAGGCACACAGTGTCTCCTTCCACTGGACTCTGCTCATCCATCCTATTCGGAAATTATTCACTATGCAGGCAAAAACCTGTGGTATGGTATCCGGGCTTTATCAGTTTTTGGTAATATCTGGCTGCACTGCCTATTGAGAAGGTCTGGGAATGTGATTGTCCAGACCTGATAAAGAATCTTGACTGGTATGATATATGGTCTAACATCCAGACGTATCATGCAATCCAGACCATCAGCAGATTTACTACAATTTCATTCATAGGACATATCTCACCCCTGTGAAAATGCATCACATGAAAGTAATTAACTGCCCTTTATGCACTTTATGCCCACTGAAAGCTCGGGGCACTTATCTTCACATGTTCCGGGATTGCACTCCTGTAGGTCAGTTCTGGAACAATGTAGCAAAATATCTGCCCTGATTAATGTTACTGTACCTGTTTCTGTCAATGTTTAGATTCTTTATGATCTGTCAGTCCTTCAACTCTCTGAAACTAAAAAACGTGCTGTGTTTGCTGGACTCACGGCTGCTAAGAATATGATTGCAACACGTTGGAGACTGCCTCATGACGTGTCTATATGTACATGGACCCTTTCTTGGATTGGGATGTTGTATATTTGGAACTGTCTACAGCTGGTGTAAATGGAGTGCCAGAAAAAAACTTTGGACACTTGGTACAGCATTGCTGACTCATTGAAAGCCATGCTGTAGACTGGCGCTGCGGCCGTCTTGCCTCTATTTGCACATGTGTTTGGTCCCTTATCTTGTTTCTGTCTGTGTGTTTGTGTGTATGTCTGTTTTTGTGTGTTTTGTCCGTAAACTGCGGACGTCACTCTTGCTGTTGTTTTTGTTGCGTTTCCCTCCTTCCCATCTTTCCACTGCATGTTTTTTTTTTTTTTCTCTATTGGTCCTGAGACACGTTCTCATGTCTCAGCATATTATTTGTAGTTGTTTGTGATCTTTAAATAAAACATTTGGTCTCGAAAAAAGTACAAAATACTTTCTGCTCATTTTTATATATTTACTCATTAATTCAGCTTGTTGACAATGAATGAGGCTTTGTGTCCACTGTGGATAACAGTTTCTATTGACTTGTAGCAAACCACAGTGTTTTGCTCAATACTCTGTATAAACAGTTCAAAGCCAAATGTGATGTCTCTTGCTGGTTGCAAATCTGCCATTTGTCCTGTAAGATGGGAACTTGATTCAATTCCAACTGCTGGTTCTGTGTTTTGTTGTGAAAGTTGTCAAAGACTTCATGGTTCCCTCCGCCACTGAGTCCAGACTGTCCAGTTCCAGCCAGACGACAGAGCTGGCACCAGCTTGGTGCGTCTGCTGGCCTCAACAGCCATGATGCCATCACCCTAGCACAGCCATAGCACTGGCTACTACACACTGATGAAAAGTTTTCAGAAGCCTATTGCAAAATCTGAGTCTCCCCAGGATGCGTCCATGTTGTGTGACCAGTCCAGTTTTTAATTGATTTGCACCCCAGGGAACCTTTAAGCCTGGTCCAGAGTAGTTGAAACTTGCAAGTACCGGTCTGCAATGTTCTAAAATCTGCTAGTTTACACCAATGCAACAAGACAAGATAGTGTATCATCTTCAGAACAACAACTCTCTGTATTTCTGCTTTGAACTTGTAGGCTTTTCTATAGCTTGATCATTTGTTGGTCTAAATATGAATGTGGATAATGTTAGTGATAGTGAGATATTTTCTACAGTCGCATTTCTAGTGATGTATCGGAAAAGGTTTATTTATGTGAATTACTGCTTTGTTCTAAAGCCTCATTGCTCGACCATTTGCCGTGTTCGTGGACACTTGCTGAGCCTCGGTCTAAAACTCCATTTTAACCATTTGACAGTTTATAAAATAGAAATAAATGGATTATTCATCCTTTTATTACCTTAGTTAGCTGCTACCAAGCTGACTTTAGAAGCTTACTTAGCTATTGGCTAAACAGGTGACTTCCGTTACATTTTAAAACCTCTGGCGACTTGAACAGCTGATCGCCACCAACACCCGCTTGAGTCGAGCTGAGACGGGCCGGTTAAGACTTTTCCCTGCAACCTTCTAAAACGGATTTGTCTTGTTGCATATATTTGGTCTAAAGTGGACTTAAGAGTCCACCTCCTCGCCTTTATCTCCCTGGATGGTAACAGGGACAGGGGTCTTCCTAACTCTGCGGTAGTCATCCACGAGCTCTTTGGTCTTGGTGATATCAGTGTTGACTCTCACAGTGATTCCCTGTATACTGTATGTTTTGTTTTTTTTTAAAGCAGATTTTAAATTACATTGTAACAATTTAACAATTCGCCCAGTGAAATCCAATCACGGCAAGACTGCCTTAAATGCAATGGACTACAAATTCAACTAAAATGTAACAGTGAACAATCAGAGTGCAACCTACAATCTGTTGAGATGCCTCTCCAAACGCTGAAACCAAGCTCAATCACACCTCCAATGACACAAAAAAAGGTAATCCACAGCGATTAGTAGATCCACAAAAAGGGCCACAATGTATCCATCAAGGTGTACACGCGACACAATCACCAGCCAGCTTCAATCAGGTGAACAAGGAATCTCCACTTTGCTGTTAAAAGTGGAATACAACCTATAAATGTCCAAATCTACACTTCTCACCTAATCTAAAACCTCTCGCTCTCACACAAAGCTGGATGGAGAAGGGAGTGCAAACAGCGCTGTGTTTGGAAATGAAGTTCAATGAAGCAGGATCCTCAGAGCTCATCAGTGACGTCATCCATTCTTTGTGCAGTGTGTGATTGTCGGGGGAGGTAAAGGGGCAACACTTCCTGAGACTGGTAAGCTCAATCTCACTGCAGGAGTTTTGCTATTACTTTACACTGGCCTTGTGCACCTCCCCCGCAACTCAGTTTCCACCACATAATTTGAGCTCAGTTTTCCAAAGAAATAGACTCAGCCATGAAATAGAATGAACGATAGCTCAGGGGAGAAAAAAGGACAGATTAGCATATCTGAAAGGGCTGTATAATTATGTCAAATCTCAAGAATGGCAAAGGCAGTTGAGCTGGAATCATGGTGCAATTCTTAGTCATTACCATATAGGCTGTCATAAATGCAGTTGCTCTCCCATGCACACATGGAAAATCCCCATCTGTACTCAGATCCAGAGACAAAGGCGACTTCGCCGTCAGCAGCACTGCTTTGCCCAGGGACCTATCACCAGCTGTATGTAATGCACTCTGCCTAATAGACAGTCCATGCCTAATGTTACAGTCATTTGGAGAGGAAATTGATGATTATACATGGAAGCACTTGAGCTACAATGATAGTCATCTTCAGTCTTTCCATATAACGAAGGCCACTGGCCATTCTAATTAAAGTTGTGATTCACAGTTTGCTCTGGAAGATACGACAGGGAAGTCCATTCACGCTCTCATGGACTCTGACTTGGATTGTGCAAGTGTGTAACCCCTATTATTTGGTCTTTTGGGGTATCAAAAGGTTTCAAATGAGATGTTGCAGTGCCTGCCCTCTAGGATGCCAGGCTTTTAGAGATAATTTGGGGAGCAGGTTTTATCTCATGCATTGCTTCAAGGCATTTGCCATTAATTCCATGAAATTACTTTTAGCCATCTTGTTATTACCTGAATCAAATAGCCCAAAGCAGGGACAGACACCTATAAATCCTGTTTGACTATGCTTTTCAAGAACTTAACACCTCCAGTTACAGTTTCAATCATCAGGGTGCATGTTTATAACCAGCCAATGTATTATGTATGACAACAGACTAGGTTTTCTGTGTTGCCCATGGCCTACCAAAGAAATTGAATAAAACCTACCTATAGGCAAGTTCTTGTTTAGACAATCAAAGTTCCAGCGCCTTTTGGATCTGCATCCAAAGTGGCCCATAGCCTAACTTTTGAACAATTTTAATTGAAACATATGAAAATTTTGAGGGAATGTCCTGTAATCTAGAAGACATGCTGAAAAACAAAGGTGACTAGTCATAGCATCCTTGGGGGAAGTAACACATCATAGTTTAAATCATTGTTATATAATATGATATAATAAATCATAGTATTTGCTAGAGTGGCTAAACACATATAATGTATCCAGTTTATGGCATTACAGAACAATACTAGATTTTCTAGTTATCTTAGCTGAATTTAGCCTCAACTTGAAACTGAAACCGAATGAGAGCCAGGTCACAGACTTCACGGGATGTGCAGATGAAGGAGAAGATCCACCATCCTCACCTTCCAGAGAAGCGCCTTGGAAGCTACAACCATTAGCTCTGGTTTGTTGCTGTTGAGTTTGAAAAGCTTAGACGGCATCCATGTTGTGTTGTGCAGGCAGTTGAAAAGGGGCAGAGGGGTGAGCTGGGTTTAGTTTGGTGCTGATGTACAGCTGGACGTGGTCAGCATAGCAGTGGAAGCTCCGACCATGGTGGCAGATGATCTTGACTTAAAGAGGTGGGGTCCGAGCACTGAGAATTGGGGACTATATATGCTGTAGTCCCCCAATCTAAAACCTGTTCCAGAACAAAGTCAGAATTTTTTTTAAAAAGACCGAAATAATAGTAAAAACCAATGGAAAAAAACAGTAAATTTCAATACAAAAGAACATAATAGGAACATAATACAAAGGCCAGTTCAAACAGGGTGACACTGAGTGTATGACTACAGAAGGGCCATGGACTGAATGTTTAAAATAAGCTGAGACACATCCAGATTTCAGAGAGGTGTTAATAATAGAGACCAGGCATCGACCAAAAGGCCCCAGTGCATTTTTAAGTAATGACATTCTTGAGGAAGATGGCCCACTGCCCAACAAATCAGTGAAGTCTTGCCGGGAAATAGGAGGGAAGCAAATGTATGGGTGAGTTAGGTAAACTGAAAAGGGAGTAGCAGAAGGGATGATGGTAGCCCTGACACCTCTAATCTTATTCACAAAAAGAAGAAGAGAAAATATTTGAAAAGACAGGCCCATCAGGAGATGCAGGAGTGAAAATGTTGTTGATGGTGTGAAACGGGAGTAAAGGGTTGCGTTCACTGGATAAGAAGAGGTTAGCCAGTCCTCGCCTCATTAACCTTTCTGTTGTCCTCGGGTCAAATTTGACCCCATTAAAAAATGTCTTTATCTGAAATTTGGGTTTCTTTTTAACCAAATTACCACAAAAAAAATGGATTGGATTCCATTCAACGATCTTTGCACAATTGATCACTTTCATTCCTGACTAAACTCATCTGTACGTTTCTCTGATCTTAACTATTAGTCAAAATAATTCATAATTTCTGCTATTTTAACTCAAATATTAGGTATAAGTCTATATAAATGAGGGTCAATGACCATGAATTCCAAAAAGTAGTGTAAAACTAGTAAGGTGGCGTTAGTGAAAACAAAAAGAAAGTCTTTAAAAGGTACTGTTTCCTATATTTTTGACCAGGGAGGACAACACAAGGGTTAACCATACCGTTGAACTCAGTTAAGTGGTGACCCACAGGTTGGAACTGGAGTTTCTGATGGTGACAAACTGTCTCAAACCAAAAACAATACATAAACAAAACAACCACACACACAATCCCAGTCACATGGTCAGGTTACCAAAAACCCCACCCTCTGGCCAATTTTAACTTTTACTTCATCAAAGTACTTATCATGGATAACAAACTCTGGTGCTCACCTGTTGTGTATCTAACAATTTGGTTTTCTTTGCAACAATCATCACAGCCTCGTAGAGCCACTAGCATGGCTGTAGACTCTTGTGAAGTCATACTCATTATGCTAATACTCTTTCCCAGCTCTTCTCACACACAGAACCAGCCAGCTGTAAAGTGTATTTATCGAGTGCAGCCTCTGAATTTTATTTCTATCGAACACCCTTCTTTACATCCCGGCTGAATAAAGCAACCGCAATAACAAAGAGTTAGAGACTAATAATGAGTAAAATATTAAAGGAAAAAAAAAGTCACGCAGTCCTGCTGTGTGTCCTTATAGGACACATCTCAAACTGCCTTCATGGGATGAAAATATGATCATCTTTAATGAATTCCAAACTTAATTATTATTTCTAATGCAGGAGGAAATGGGACCCATTAAACAGGCTCTTTTATAAATGAAATACGGTAAAGGAGTTGATGAAGGTGTAGAAGAGAGCTTTCATTATTATTATTATTAATGATATTAGACTCAGAGTCTCTTATTAGATTGGTTAGACGAGCTAAATGGGATTTGTTTTGTTTGCAGGTTGCAGGTTCTCAACAAGGCTGTGGTACACTTGCTGTAAAATGTAAAATAGTGTTGTTAAGAATTGGATCGAGAAAATACTCAACGATACCACACCAATAGTTTAATTGCTCTGGTCTGAATCAGTTGATTTGAGTTTGTAAGATTGGAGCGAAATCCGAAGCATACCAAAATGCATCACTACAAATCACCCAAGAACGTCCAGTCCCCTTATAGGTAAGACGGGTTTGGGTCCAGAGCAAGAAAGTAAATACAGGAAGAAGGTCCTGTGTTCTGGACATCTCCATGACAGCAGGTAGTTGTGCATGGTGACCCGCCTCTGTGGAAGGACAGTCTCTGGTGTCAAATGTCAATGGCCTCGTCGTGTCTTGTCCTGTGGTGCATCAGCAGAGCACTGCATGCAAGGAGGGGGATGTGAGACAGAGCTTGAACCTTGTGCCCAGCAGAGAGGACCATGATTCCTGGCAGGGATGCCCACTGTGCTGTGTCCTGTCACACAGACTCTGGTTTACACGCATGAAAAGATGGTGCCTGATGTGTGTAGATCGGTAACATTTATGGTGGGAAAGAATCCCATACATGTCTTGAGAAAGGTCCTTGTGTATGACAAGTCAACGATGTAAACCATTTCAATCACCCACAAGGTTGCACGTTTCCTTTTACTTAGGGTTACCCCACAATATCACTCCTCTAAAGTCCTCACATTTGTGACGAAAGTCAGACTTGAGTCCAAGTCATGTGACTTGAGTCCACATCCTTGGAAACTCAAATTTTCATGGCTGTTGTCATAAAGTTGCCTATGTGTGGAATATCAGGGTTCTTTAACATTGTCAATTGTTTCTTTTCTCCAGCTTCAATTCCATTTTTATTGTATCAATTCATAACAAGAGTTATCTCAAGACACTTTACAGATAGAGTAGGTCTAGACCACATTCTATAACTTACAAGGACCCAACAATTCTAGTAATATCCACAAGAGCAAGCAAGTAGTGCAACTTTCCACTGTCAGCGTTCATCATCAAAAGTGTTTCAAAGCATCTGAGAAGACAAGGACAGGGGACGCTTCCAGAGGAGTATCATGTGACAGTTTGCTATTTTTTCGGACCTGGAAACTCTCTTTGCCCATCTGTCAGGTGTTTTTTTCTGTTATTTTATTAACTGCTAATAAACAGCTGACTTTCTCATTCTGCCCGTGACCCCAATTAAGATTGCGTAAATACACATATAGTCATAAGTGGGAAAATATATTCAGATGAGGGGGCTATCCGAGATAGGTGCATGCGTTCAACAGCTCGAATACATGTGAGTATTAATGTTCCAAATGAACAAAGGCAGGATAAACAGTGTGAGCCATATGATGGAGGAAGGGTTAGGGTTAGGCCTCTACAACTGGTCAGCCATTTATTTTTCCTGGTTGACCATGCCTCGGCCTAACTTGCACATGTTCATTGCTCTGATTGGTTGTAGGTCTATTCAAGTGCATCCAAAGACATTGCTCTCATTAGTAATGCGACTTGGAAATAGAAAATTAACTGAGAGGTTCCAGACTCATACTCATTTGAGATTTAATCTTTATTAGCCAGTCAATATGGTCCCCGGAGGCACTGTGTTCAGATCTTTTCTTTAAAAGCCTGAAACGAGAAGTATTACAATAAAAGCAACTTGCTTGCCTCAAACTATACGAGCTATTTGCTTCTTACTTTGTGCAGTTTTATTCATGATGTGTCGTGTTTCTGTCTGTCCAAGAGGACACCAAGGAGAAAGAAACAGTGTAAATTCAGCATAAATACACCTGACAGCTTCAGATAACATGCAGCCTCTTCATGTCCAGCTGACTACATCATAATGAGAGAGAGTATTGAGCTTTGAAAGGCAGAAATCTCATTTAGATCTCATTAAGTGATCACTGACCCACTGATATTTCTTAACTTACAGTATGACCTGTCATCTATTCATTTGTTCTCTGGACCACAGATAGAATAGCTGCTGTTCAAACCCAAGTCAATGAGGATCCTTAATAATGAACTGAAAGGAAATTGGTATTGATCATCAATCCCATCATACCTGCACATTGTAGCACTCTGTGGTCTGGGGCAGTAAAATATTTCATTAAAAATGTAATAACTGGGATCAGCCATTTGTTGATCAAGGATACACAATTAAACTGTCAAAATGGTGACTGTTTATTTCTGTGTTTCTGCAAGCACCTGTATCGCCTGCAAGGTAAACACACGCACACACACAGACTCTCAATGAGTAGGCTTCCTTCTGCGTGGCGATACTGTTGGTGGGTGTAGTTCAACGGAAAGTTCCTACATGAACTTGCTCACAGCCATGGCTTTTGCGTTATTTTAAAATACTGGATTGTGATGTCTTTTTTGGGGCGCTTTAAGCAATGCAAGGCAACGCAAGGCAGCTTTATCTGTAGAGCACATTTCAGCAACAGGGCAATTCAAAGTGCTTTACACAAAATCAGTTAAACAGATAAAACACAATTGTAAACTTGAGACTACCTTCACACTAATTAATCAATATTAGTGCTGCCTTTCGTGATCACCCTCAGTGTCGCTACCCTTCACGACTCTATTTTTAGAGACGTTACCTTTCGTCTCCTTGGACTCTTCTTCACACTAATTAAGCCAATTTAGTGCTGCCTTTCGTGTCTAGTTTGACACTACACATTCACTCTTTTTTTGCTACCCTTCAAGTCTGTCTTTCTCTGTCTTTCTCTGTATAAACCCTAAACCTAACCCTAAAAGAAAACTAAAAAGGACAAAAAAAAACAGATAAAACATAATTGTCGTAAGCATTAAAATCTGATCAACACATGAATAGATAGTTAAAATTAAAACACAAGAATAAAAGCAAGGGTGAGGTTCAACCCTAACCCAAAAAACTGAGGGCCATCTAGTTCATTGTATTAGACAGAAGGAAATACATTTCTATGGCCAATATCTCCAACACTGGGCAACTCACACCAAAAGTATCTAGACTGATAAATAGCACTACAGGTAAATAACTATCCCTATCCCTACTGTTCTTTTTCACAAGTCAGTTGTTGGGTTAGGGTTGTTGGGTTAGTGTTAGGGGTTAAGTAGATTACCCCTATGATTTACCCTATTATTTGTAACCTTTCAACATTTAGAGTGGCCATGTCCCTCTGCAATGGACCCTCCCACCCCCATAAGCTGACTGATAACTGTTAATTCCCTGAGGAGGGTGTTGACATAAGTAGACAGTGTAGAAGCAGTAGGAGTTGGCTCAAACCGTTAAACCATGGTCCAAAAAATCCAAGCGTACCAAATTGCGTCATTACAAATCACGTCCAGCCCTCTTATTGAATATATCTGGGAAGAAAGAAATAAGAAAGCAAATACGGGACAAAGCTCCTATGTTTTGGTCTAGTTGCCAAACCAGCTCATTTCATTAAAATGATCAGACATTTTTCTATTTCTGTAATAGGAACACTATAAATAGGAATTTCCCCTTGTGGGATTAATAAAGTATACATATTATTACTATTACTAGTATTATTACTATTATTATCAGTTTGCTGCTCTGCTTCATCGCAGATTGCTAAACATACCTGACTCCAGGAGACATTAGCTCAGATTTGCGGCGTATGTAGAGATGGTGTGGTTCGAGTACGAATAACGTTTTCACCATAAAAAAAACACTCCGGAGTTTGATTGAAAGCGTACCTAGTGTTGTGTTTTTTTTATCCCGTTTTCCTTCCCTCTTCGTGTTCCTTCCCTGGTCTTGTGTTTGTGTCTTGTTCCCCTCCGGTCTGGTGTTCCCCTGAGTGTCTGTATGTTCTCTTTCCTGTTTTATCTTGAAGTCGGGTTTGTGTCTCGTCCTGCCTTTAGTTCTACTTCCTGTGTCTTCCCGCTCTTGTGATTACCTGAAGTTTTCCACCTGTTTCCCAGCCCTCTTGTCATGTGCCTCTTGTTACCTCGTTACCCCCTGTGTTTAGTCTTTGTGCTTTCTTTGTCTTTTGTCAGATCGTGGTTCCTGTCGGCGTCTCGTGTTGTCCTGCTCGTTTCCCCTCCGTGAATTTTGCCTGCCCCAGTGCTCCGGTTTTTGTTTTTCCTTGTTCCTTCATTTTTTACATTTTCCTTAGACTCTTTTTGCTTTTTTGGAAACCTCCACTACCGCCTGTTGTGCTCTGCTTTGGGTCCTCCTTCATTCCTGTCCCACCGAGACCACCTCTTCAAGCAGGTCTCGGTACGCTTGTTTGGGTCTGCTTTTTGTGCGCGCCAGAGTTCAATTGCTGCGTTCTCACCTGCCCAAACAAACCACGCCAGCGGGGCAAACAAACTAGTTCTAGTTAACCGAATTAAAGGCTATCGGTGTGAAACGCCCTCGTGTAATGATAGTGCCTTTGAGAACCCTTTCAGCTGTATTCTTCATCAGAACCAAAACAAACAGACAGGGTTCCAACCAGCTGATATGCAATTTGGAAAACAATCAATGGTTGTGTAAAGTTATTATGGCTCAGGCTACAGGTTCCCTTTGTGACAGGGTCAGCTACTACGAAATGTTCAGAAAGCCAACCCTCACAGTCAGACAGAGAAGGTAATAGAAATGTGAATGAGTAATCTCCTGGAGAGCCAGTGCTGGTTATGGTGAGTGTTGGTGAAAGCGAAGGAGCAGGGTAAGGAGGAAATAATTATCTCATTAGTGTATTTCCATTATGCCAGACGCTGGCTGCTTCCCCTCTCACCGTTATGATTAGGTTTTTGTGCTCAGCAGGCTCTGGGAAAGAGAATATCAGCCATATAGTTTGTGTCAGCTGTTAACACCTATTAGCTCAGTGATAGAAATCAATTGGCTATAACAAAAGGGGGAAATTAAATTATTTTGCTGAGACGAAAGCTCTTTGCATTTGTAACCATACCATGCGGTTGGTGTGTACATGTGATTTTCTTCTTTTTTGATGGCCTATGATGATTTATTTTTTGGTGGCAGCTCCGTAAGCTTTCCCAAGATATAAACAAACAGTGACAGGTAATGATGTCCAAATGAGGCTTAATTTTACCGTTTCTTTATTCTCTCAGCCCACTAGATGGCGTTCTCTGTTCAACAAAACGTTAAAGGCACACTGATTTGCCAGTCATGGAGCCTTTTCTCTTTAAACCAAGAGTTCTGACGTAAAACAATGTGATCAGGATTGTTTTGTGGTTCTTATCCTATAATCTGCTGGCGTGACGCCTGTGAATAGATTCTGAAAGCAGTGGCGAAATCTTGGTATGCAAAGCGACATGAAGCAGGGTTTAGACACAAAAGGATATATATAAATGTGTGTGTATATATATATATATATATATATATATATATATATATATATATATATATATATATATATATATACACATACATACAGTGGGGCTTGAAAGTTTGGGCACCCAAGGTAAAATTTGTATTAATGTGCATAAAGAAGCCAAGAAAAAATGGAAAAATCTCCAAAAGGCATCAAATTAGACTGATTAGACATTTGCATGATATTTCACAAAAAAGTTAGTTTTATTTCCATCATTTACACTTTCAAAATAACAGAAAAACAAAAAATGGCATCTGCAAAAGTTGGGCACCCTGCAGAGTTGGAAATAAAATCTAACTTTTGTGACATATTATACGAATGTCTAATCTGTCTATTTGCTTCCTTTTGGAGATCTTTTTTGGCTTCGTCATGCACATTAATACAATTTTTTTTTACCCGGGGTGCCCAAACTTTCAAACCCCACTATATTATATATATATATATGTATGTATATATAACATAATAGATTATATAATGTATAGGTGGGTGTGTGTGTGTAGGACAGGTAGTTAGAAAAGAGGTGGATTAGGTAATAGGAGTGTTTAAGGTTTGTTCACACAGATAGGAAAACAGTGTTGCAATTTAAGATACAAATAAAACGGATGAGAACGTCTTTAATCAGACTTCTCACAGAAGGAATGTGACATTACTCACAACATGGGTTATGTAGTGGGGTCAACAGTTACAACTAACGGTTCATGAAGCTTCGTTTGGACTTCACGACCTTCCATCGACTTGGTTAATCAATTGTGCTGCCTCTGAAATGTGCTTTATGTTCTGTCTGAACAGACAGTGAGTCTTGTTTTATAATGTGTTGTGGGCTTGCTGCTTTGTGCTTTTTTTACCATGTGTTTTATAAACTCTGCTGTTTACTGAATAAGAAGTGACCTGTTGTATTGGTTGTTGGTATCTATATTTTTAATGTGCTCTTTTCTGATCAACGCTAATAAACTGGGGCGACCTCTAGCTCCAACGATACAGTACGTGTGCCCCACGTTGGCTGAGTTTTTGCAGCGGCTCGGGTTTGAATCCGACCAGATGAGAACAGGGACGTGACTGAGGACAAGGACAACGGGGCTGTCCTTGCTTATCCACAGTCCACCACGACCTTTAGCAGCAGGAATGATATCGATCCATTTGATGGATTCCATATTTTTGATAAATGGAATGCATAAATATCAGTTATTAGATATACCAGCATCAGTGTATGTGTCCACATTTTGTTCAGTGGAAATCAATGAGCTTTATTATCACACTGAATCAATGTCAATGGGCAAGAGGTCTCTGCGCCTACATCTGATACTAGAGAACAAGAGCAGTAGAGACAACAAAGTGTGTGTGTGTGTGTGTGTGTGTGTGTGTGTGTGTGTGTGTGTGTGTGTGTGTGTGGTGTGTACGGTGATTTCTATTGTATCCATGTTTTTTTTATGCAACGAGTCTGGCAGTTCCTGCATTTTGATAGGGAAAGTAAATAAACAGGAAGACTCATGCAGCTTATAGTCACTCTCTTCTCGACCGTATTGATCTCAGTGCAGAGCTCTCCAGGGGCTTTATTACCGCTAGATAAATGGAGAAGCACGGAGGAGGAGGGAAACAACACAGAACCCACCAAGGTGAGGGGGGAGGACTCAAGGATCTTAGAAGTAGAGCATTTTAAACCAAAAATACAGCATGTGGCACAGCTGTGAGGGCAGATAAAGCAGCAGAGTGACGTTTCCCCCCCAGTACTTCTCCGCAGACACTGTCAGATCATTTGTCAACATGTGTTGTGTCTGGGCTGAACGTCCTCTGCTGCAAGGTGTGGTGCAAGCAAGGTTCACTAAAGTATAGAGCACCGAGTATCTATTAAAAAAATTATTATAATCGCGCTAAATATTACCATGGCCATTCACTATGCAATAATAAAAAAAAAACAAGCAACTACTCTCAAATATATTTAGGATGAAGGTGGGAGCCTTGCGTTAAAATTACCTATCTGCCAGAGTACAGAGTTCCCCCGCTAAGGGGTACAGAATTATTCTGAATCTACACCCTAGGTATTTACTGGGGGGGTGGATTAAGACCCAAAGTATCAGTATTAAGTCTAATCTTGAGTCTTGATACTAGTGTCAATAGTTTTCAAATCTGTCCCATACAATCATTTTCTGGGCATATAAAACACACCTCTTATTGTACACTGATTTGTTAACTGCTGACTTATTTCTATAGCAAAAGTCATGCATGAGAGCAATTGAAAGTGCTTCACAGAAAATATATATATATATATATATAAACTTAGATTACACTTTATCAACAATACTATATGACAAAAACTGGACAAATTAGTAAATTACATGATCACATGTAAAATTTAACCCTTGTGTTGTCTTTGGGTCAAATTTGACCCGTTTTCAAAATATATATGTCAGAAATATGGGTTTTTTTTAACTACCTAATTTTGATTACCAAAAATAGCATGGATGATTCAACATAACGGCTTTGCAGTACAAACAAAATATCGGATCTCCACTTTCTTTGAATTGTAGGGTGTTTATTTAATTTTTTTAGGATTTGGAAAAAAGTGGAAATGTTTCTAAACAGTATCCCGATTGAACATTGATATATACCCTTCTGTGATTATCCTTCCTTTATTATTAGTCTAAATAAGTCATAATTCTGCTTTTGTAACTTATAGACTTTATAGACCATGAATTTCTAAAATAAGTGTAAAACTAGTGATGAGAAGTTGGTGTTAGTGGTGTTTATACATGGTAGTGAAAAGAAGTGCCAAAAGTCAGAAAAGTGTTGATTTTCAGTTTTCAAACCGGCAAGGGCATGGTTGAATGGAGGACAACACAAGGGTTAAAGAAAGAGAAAATAAGATTGTTAAGGTTTTAAGGTCAACAGAGAACAGAAATGTTTTTAAGACCTGAGTTAAAAGACTGTAAGGTGCTAGACAATCTCAGGATTTCGGGGAGTTTGTTCCAGACATGAGGAGCATAACAACAAAAAGCTGCTTCTGCACTTTTAATTCTTCTAAAAGGGAACTGTAAGCAGCCTAGCGTTTGAGACGGAGGAGCTGATTTCTTACCTGATCTTTATAACCGCATCTAAGAAAAAAGAGATGTTGCGTGACTGAGTGAAGAACAATTAGAGGCTATTCTTACCTGGGGGTTAGTTAGCTTGCCAACATAGGAAACAACATGTGCATTATTAATATTTTTGTTCGTAAAAGACACTTTTGTAACTGCATGCTTCTTGCACTGGACTCCACTGACAAATGGACTCGTTGTGTGCGTGTCATCACTTCCTTAACTGCCTCCTTCCAAACACGCCAGCCGTCAGATGACTAAGGTTTTAATGAAGACAAAATACTTGAGCAAAGCCAGCACATGTGCTACAGTGGCAACAGACAACCACTATGCTCGATCTTAACTGTCATTATTCCCACAAAACAAACAAACGTCTATACAGTATGTGAGCAAATATCACATGGGAAAAAGGCCTCTCGGAGTTCTGAAACATCAATGTGATATGTTGTTAAAAGGTTTGGACTGGGTAATTGCTGTAAATAATGACTGTTATTCCACTGGAATTAATCTTTTATCAGCAAAACTATTCTACTTTTAATACTGGTGTGACCTAGTATGGTCAATTCGTGGAATTAAAGAGTCTACCCAGATTACAGTTTAATAAGTTGACAGCACTCTCAATTTGTTTTATAAAAAGAAACCAGTCGATTCACCCAAGTCTTCACATACATATATACATACTGTACATACATAAGTCTGTCATATACTCAAGGGGTAAATTGTCATAAAAGAACTAGTCAACAATGCAAAGTCACCAAGTTCTTGTCTGGAATCAAACACCAAACTTCATGATTTATTTTTGCTTAAAAGAAATATGTTGAATGAGAACCAATTCTGAATGGAGTTAAACTCATGTTGTAGGGAGTTCTGAATTTCAAAACTATTGGCACTGGACGTATAAATTACAGCATGTCTGTCATCAGCATATAGATGTACTATGTATTTTGGAAGGTCATTTTAAAGATGGAAAAGAAGAGTGGGCCCAGGGATAGCCTTGCGATACTCCCCTCTCAATGATTTAGTATCCAGATTCTATTGAGACGTTCACACAGGCATCTGTTATGAAAATAAGAGTTAAAACAAGGATTGAGTTCCGAGACAGACCAATGGAATACAGTTTATCAACAAGTAAGTTGTAGTCAACAGTGTCAAAGGCCTTAGATCCAGAAAAGTTGCTCCAGCATGTTATCATTCTTTGAGACAATAAACAGATCATTTTTAAATTTTTAAAGAGCAGTGGAAGTTGAAAAGTTGGGTCTGAAACCAAAACTGGCTTGGAGACAATATATGAGATTCATTAAGAGAGAGCTGAGTGAAAATTAATCTTCAAAGATTTTGAATAGAGCTAATAATATAAATAAGACAATTATTGTTAATAAAAACTCCTTATGAGGTGGGGTACCTTTCCAATGGAAGATTCAGAGCTGACCAAAGGTAAATGTAGTTTTCAATTTGATATCCTCCAAGGGCATGCTTGTCAATAACTTTGAAGTTATTGAAGTTTCAGAACCCAGCAATTCCAGGCGTCTACACATGGTGTGAATTGAAAGCTGTCCTAGTTTGTAGAAATCAAGTCTTAGTTGTCAGGAATAATATTCTTGTCTGTAAATCTAATGATTTTTGGTCAAAGCTTTGGGGTTTTAATCTTCCATATATTGAAGATAGCGGAGGGATTACTAAAGCAAAAGGATAGACTGACAGGTTTTTAATACAAGCAGAATGAGTGATGAGGATCCAATCCAACAATACTTTGATCTGGCATTGACTCTTGTAGGAAAGTGATCAGCTGGGATAAATGAATGCTATTAAGAATGTTTTTATCATGAACAGCAATCTAGCCAATTACTTTTGATGTCACATAAGATCAGCATTTCAACTAATGGTGGGAGAGAGTAAATTGGTGACAATTGGTGACT
>NW_022603096.1:0-60019 GCF_008692095.1 Etheostoma spectabile
AGCAGCAGCCCCAGATAATGAAAGACAGGCAGAGAGAGAGAGAGGTGTTCCTTCTCTGTTCATGTGTTTGTCATAGGATGCATATTTATGTGTACTTTTGTCCATTTGTTTGTTTTTGTGTATTTTTCTTTAATCAAAGTGTCCATCCGCAAACTTTGATTAAAGAAGTGTGTTAAAGAAGTGTGTTGAAGTAATGTGTGTGTGTTTATGTGTGTGTGTGTGTGAGTGTGAGTGTACGCGCATATTAGCTGAAGGCAGCGCATCTCTCTCTTGAGCCAGCTCCTACAGAGCTAGCGTGCTGCGTTCACAGTTGGCCTGCATTTTACCAGCAGTCTCCGTTTACACCGTCTGCCACTCGACTGTCCACTGCTGAAACATATATGGATTCTCTGGCTTATGTACAACTGAGGGAGTCACACTGCAACATTTATGACATAACATATTTATGTAATACTTATCGTTCAAACTTATATAGAATACAACATACGAGGTGAGTTTCAATATGCAACACACAGAGCAATCCTGTCTCAGAAGGCCAAATAGGAGATCCAGCAGTTGATCTATGTGTGTTTGTAGTATGTTAAATGAACAGCTGAGCCATTTGTAGTATACCTTTTGAGGCTCTGTCTTTTAAAAGCAGCCCACACCTAAACTATACAAACAGTTGAAGTGCATATTGACTCCAGAATGAGATTTGGTAAGCTTGAGTACAAAAGACCAGGGACTGATCTTTCAAAACAAATTTAGTCTAATTAAGTGGTCTCTCTTATTGATTTGGGAAACTAATTGACTGGTCCCTTTTAATTCTGAGAAATAAAATGAACTGTCAACAAGCAGTTTCCCTCATTCTAAGCTTCCTTATCCAATAATAAGGCCAAGAAAAAAAGGTTAGGCTAGTAGGATACAAATTGTGTAGCCTCTGTGAGACTGTAAGATTTACAGACAGATATTGCATCCTCTCTTAATAATAATATTAAAATATTACAGTTGAAGTTACTGCATTGTAAAAGAATGAAGTAATGTGGGTAAAACCAAAATCCTTCACTAATACACCAATGTGGTTATAAATTTGTAAAATGTTATAGTTTAAAATTAAAATAAAGTGATTAAAAAGATAAATCAAAGCCACAAGAGTACCACAAACAATTTGTCAATCATTTAATATCAGTTTTAATCAAAATATATACAAAATATCTGCATTCTATAAATTATAGAATGTGGTCCAGCCCTACTTGTTATGATGTGATACTATTAATAAAATTGAATTGAATTGAATTCCTTAAAGAGTTAATATGTCCTTATCATATTGACACAGGTTAGAATCAAGATAAACACACTTTCAAATTTAAAAATGTCTGTGAATATACAAAAAAATAATTTCTTGATTCATCTGCAGAGGAATTAGACGCCTAGACTAATTAGACTGGCCAACTCAAAATATAAATTAGCTCCTTAGTTACTATTTTTCTACATTAGTTTCTGACCTTGGGTTGTCAGAAAGCTCAAGCACGGTTTGAAATTCAACCGCTGATGAAGAACTGGGTCAACTGAGAGATATATCAAGGGCAGACTTGACACAAGGTTAAAGCAATTATATTCTATATTCAATACTTCTGTCTAGAGGATGTGGCAACATTGATGCATCTGCTGGAATCCAATTTAACCCAAAATACTTGTTTTAGAATAGAAAACTCTGCCTAAAGCAACATGCCACCTTTGAAGTTGTCCATTTGTGAACGGATTACTGTAACATAAAATCTTTAAATATGTATCAGGAGGTCTAAAAGCAAAATGAAAGAAATTTGCAGTTGTCTAAGTACAATATACATAATTGGATATATTTATTTAGATTAGTATTGTATTTATTTGATGATGCATAATGAGTTATAAGGTCAGGGGCCATCAAGAATTATGTTTGGGATACATTACGGTGATGATACTTGAGGAAGCTAGAGAGTAACGAATACTGGTGCTGTTCAATTACTGTATTTGTATAAGTATTGTGTGGTTTGATTCAATATCTAATAAAAAGACAAAGAGAATGCCCAATTGATTGGCTGTAGACATAATGGTTTATTTGGAACTTTTGAAACCAAAGGGCATCTCATTTAAGTTGTAACGGTGGGCGAGAGCAGAAACTTGGCTTCCACAGAAAGAGTTTTGTTTTCTACTTATGCTTGTCTGTGACTTTTTAGCCCTGAGAAGGGCCTGTGCTTGTTGTTACTCCATCCCCTCGCTCATACCATGGAGGAAGTTCAAAGAACGAAAACCAAAATAGTAAGTAGTGTGATCTGCTGCAGAGCACAGGAGTTATGTGCTTTCAGTGACGTGTGATAGCTAGTAGGCTCCAGAAAGTTACAATCAATTTTTTTTTTGTCACTAACTTAACACAAACTGTCTCAGAACCTCTGCCAACAGAAACTTAAATTAAGTGATTCTTACAGTATCTCCCGTTGCTTTATACTATATGAAAACCTTCTGCTTCAGTTTGTTAAATCCCTGCAGCCTTCTAATGGCAGCAGAACACATATGTTGACAAGTCTGCAGCCCCTGATTTGAGAATTACGCACGGCCGTTCACTGTGTTTACCTCAATAAAATCACATGCTAATGACACCAGACTGCTATAAATTAACCCCAAGCCTCTCTATACACATCAGATTGGTGTGTTATAACATATTTTTTTATGCGGGCGGCATTGTATTACAGCAACTTATTAATCCTGTGTGCCATTACATCTGTTCCAAATTCCTTTTTCAGCTAAATTGGTGTTTCATGTTTTATTCTTGAAATGCATAAAGATGCAAACGCTGTTGTGTCAAATTCTACAAATTGATATGACCATTTATGATGTGATATATATATTCATTTATGATCTGAAATATTCCGATTGATGCAATCACACAAACAGCTTCATCAAAATTCACTATATAAATAGTATTAGTAGTAGTATATACAGTATATGTCTGCAGATTTGTGATGCTGTGTGTTCCTGAAAAAGTGTCTTTCCATTTGTTGAGTTATCAACATCATGTGTTGCTTTGATTGGCACAGCTGTTTCATAGCAATAAGACCAATGATGAGACTGGATGAGGGTGTATTTATTAATTCCGCCACCCTCCGCTCTATACTCCACCGCACACAGCCCTTTTGCACTTTGCACTGCTGCACCGACATAAACCAAAATAGGAGCGCTTAGAGGAGCGCTTAGAAATGCTCGCACAGTGCACCCAAGACGTACTTTGCACTTGTTGCACTTGCGAGATGGGGTCCAAAGAGTAAAAGAGAGTGTGTGTAAGAACATTTTGAATATACTGTAGCTCATCTGGGAGATTAAACATGCCGAGGAATTTCAGACTGCATTCCTCAGAATTCAAGATCATGGAAAAGTTGGAGAAAAGAAAGACAATACCACTTATAAATCACAGTGAACAATGCGGCAGCTGTTCACTCAAAGATGTAAAATGCTTTTAAAGAAATGGAAAAAATATTTTTGTGAATAGCTTCCCAGGAAATCAGCAGCAAACTGATTCTAGCTTGTGACAATCTTGTTCTGATCACCAAATGATTAGAACAGATCCTGCTTTTTATGAAATAACAAATGCTCTATTTAAAGCTGGTTGCAAACTGATATTACCAAAACTATCTTTATTTCAAGGTCAAAGGGATTCAAAAGGATCAATTTTAATTAATAATTAATGATCATGTTGGTATACTTTTTGTTGTCATACTGTACACTGTCTTTCTCTCTCAAACACACACACACACACACACATACACACACTCTCGCACAAATTCCATTATTGCAGTGACCACATATAATCCAGTTGCCATATCCGCTTCCAGCTACCGGGTCATTAGCATAATTATAACATGCAGATAATTTTGGAATGAGTGTGTAATTCTGTCCAAAAGAGTTGTCACACTGCCTAACTTGTGGGATCTTCAGTCACACTCAAGTTGCTTCCCATCTGCTCACTGAATAATACAAATTGTATAAGTAGGAAAAGTTCTTGTCCTCATCTTCATGAAATGGCCCAACAGATTTCTAAAAGGACTCTTGTGTCTGTTGGTCTTTTCACCAGCCTTTACCTCCTTACCTGAATATAATGTTTTCAACATTTATGTTGCTGTGAGCAAAATTTACTTTCTGTAGTTAGAGCCTTTGAATAATCAACATTTGCTTGGTTATGCACCTGGACATAGTGACTCTTTAGGTCATGCAGTAACTGGATTTCATGGTTGGTGGTATTACAATGATACTTTGTTGTGTCTCATGTACTTATCACAGTCTTATGTAGGCAGATAGCCCCAAACTGCTTATTTTAAATTATTGTTATTTTATTATATTAAGTCCAACTATAAGGAAAATTAGTATTATACTAGTGGTATCTAGTGAAAAGTTTACTTAGTGAGTTGTGAGTGGGAGAATTTAAGACAAATGGGGTGGGGGGGGGACATATATGTAAGGATAATATATCCTCATATAATGCGTGTTCCGAAGCACAGAGGTACCAACCGCAAGCATGCTTGTGTTTTACCTAACAAAACAATGATAACCTGGTTGGTTCACAGCGACAGAGTTTAGTAACTAATCAGCTACAGTCTAATTTTTTAAATAAAACTCAAATCACCCACAGACTCTTTCAACTGACTGTTTTACCTTTGTTTAAGAACATGCAATCTACTTTGCATGGATTCAGAACAGATAAAAAACATTGGCACACGTTTGTCATGTAAATCAAAAGGAAGGAGGAATTTAGTGCACATCCGAGAAATGAGGAGTTGCTCAACATTTCAATGTATGATATACAGTAGGATCAATAAACCTTGTGGTTTTTTAAAGCAAAACCAAAAGGGCATGTCCTGAACAGAATATTGATTTAAAAGTATACAAGTAAAGGATTAACAATACTCTACTTCCATGCTTGTGTCTCTGTGAGGCTGTACCTAAAATTGAATGGAAATCAATTGAATATTTGTTAAATTTATTACAGCTACAATGTATTGCAAAAAGTTGAATGGACTGCAATAGTTAAGTACCAGTGATGTTGCCAAGTGCACGTCCTGTGTCTCCCAGGAAACGTGATTCCCAAGATCAATCTCTATTGTATTGCGAATCTTTATCAAAGCTCCTTCATTGAACTATATGTTGCTGAAATGTTTGCTAGATAAATGTTCTTTTAACTACTCTTGCACGGCTGAAAGTGGTAAACTTCTGCTGTGGTAAAAACTAATCCTCAATCAATGCATTTAATTTAGCTGCAAATTCTGAAACATCTAATCTAATGTAATTGTTTGTCAATTCAGACCAATTTCTATCACTGAGAAAGAGATTTTCCACAACCAGTCATTCATATTGCATTCCCTAAATGAAGAGCCCAATCAGCAGATCCCTCTGGCCTGATGCCTCAATCTGTTTCCCAATCTCATTTCTAATTTATCTTACTCGCCCCAACCAACCCAGTGCAGTGAAGTGCAGTTTTACATTAGTCCTTTTAATCTACAGTAGGCGATGAAGCGAGAGAAAAGGGGTTTGGCATGAAACCCATTCCCAATTCAATTCCCAAAACTCCATAAAGTGCACTTCATTTGTCTGCAATTCAACTCCATCTGTGCTGTGTGAATGAGTTTAAACTGTTAGAGTTTCTGCTCTCCCAGGAAGTGTAAAGCACCCTGATGTAGCTTCATGCATATACACCTGCAGTCTTACTCCCTTTAAATATTTATATTATAATGAATGTGAGATACATACTGTATATAAATACGGTATATATAGTATATACCGTATATATATGTAATATACAGTATATACAGTATATATATATATATGATTACTACTAACAGGTGATGTTGGACTGGGTTCTTGTTCTTGTCATTCTTCTTCTTGAAGCTGACATAAGATGACCTTTAACCCTGTTAAGAGGTGTTTGTATGTGTGTTTGTGTGCACTTTTTCTTGACATTTTATTGCTAAAGGTCACAACATTTTTGAGTTTGTGTTTGTTGATTATTTCCCAAAAATCAAAGTCAACCACTTTAGTGAAACCGTTTTTTTTATACAATGGTTGTTTATATTCAGGGCAGAATGGTGAGTCTAGACCATTTTGAATGGTCTGGTAAAAAACATGACAGTTTGTACTTCCTCCAACTCTAAAGCTGGCTGATGAGCAGCCGGTTCTTCCTGCAGTATGTTATTAAAGCCAACCAAAGGGACAGCTTTACATTTTACAGCCATCACTGGATCCTGGTTTCATTTTAGTTTTGTACTTTATTTACATTTGCCAATTCTGTTAGCAGTCTGGTTAGACTTAGTTTTGATTTCCCCTTTCATTTTTCCTTTTGCCTTCATGGTTGCTCTATTTAACATGTCCATCAGTTTAATATTGCAGCGCCACAAAATCTCTGAGACAAGAGGACCGGATGGATGGTTGAGTCAAAAACAGTGCATTTTCTCTCCTACCAGATATCGTTTTCTGGTTGTTTTTTATCTTTCTCTTAACCTTAGCCAATTAGTTTTATTGGCCCAAACCTAACCAAACCTTAACCATAGAGGTAGCAGATTTAGAGATTGCAGAGAACTGTTTATTGTAACGGTTTTAGAAGGCACAGGCAAACATCGTCATCTGCCGATGGGGAGTGCAAGATTGAAAAACACTCATACTGAATGGGTGATTTCTGAAGACGGGGAAAAACGATCCATTTAGTGGTTTAGGTTGAAGCACTTGATGCCCCAGCACCCTGTTTATTTTACTGACTTTTTGACCAAACATCCAGCATATTTCAATCCAGCGAATTTCTTTATCCTCATCCCAAAATGTGTGTAGAATTAGAAACACCCCTACTGTTTATCTTTGTTTCATGTGCATATTAAAACAGGAACAGTTCCTATGTGGACATTGTTTTTGTTCTTTTGCATTGAATACGTCTGTTGTTTATGTGCCATCTACTCTCCTTAATATTTTGTATGTTTGCCACCATCAAAGACTACCAACAGATGAATTCCCAAAATATCAAAGAGAATATCCAACAGTTTTCTTGATGTGAGTTGGATATGTGTATAGGAATAAAACAGTAAAACACTGAACACAGCAGCATTTTAATTTTAACATAAAAGGCGTCTTCTCACTGACTTTCCGAGGAAGAGAGGAATCCATAATGCAAAAAAAGAGCACCAGGATGCAGTTTGATGTACAGCATGACCTCAAAAAATCTTTCTCCCACAGATTTAAGATGGCACTTGTCAAAGTATGGGCCTTTTGTAGTTGAGAAGCTTGAAGTACTTCTATTGAAATCATAAAAAGAAAGTGTGTTTTGACAAGGGTGGATTGCACACTTACCATGCAAAAATATATAACAAACAAGCATATACTCACACACAAATAAATACTGAAGATGTCTAAAGACACACCGACACACACATACAGTCTTGTGTCCGAGCACTGATTTAACTCTTCCGTGTGGACTCTGTAGTGTTATCGGACACATGGTAAGTGTACGACTGACAGAGAAGAGCCCTGATCTAACATTGTCATAGCTCCTGTAACACTCTTGGTGTTATAAAAGCGACTGGAATAAGAATGAGTAGGAGACTGCTGTGATTGAAATGTGCTAAAGCGAGTCTGTGCCTTTGTACTATCCTCCAAGGTGTGGAAGAGGAGGAAGAGACAGAGAAAGTGGGACAGAGAAGTGTAAAGTAGACAACAAGATGAAGCTGCTTGCTGATACTTTGCTGGCCTGAGCCTAAACACAAGTTGCCCTCAAGCACTGGTTCCCAATCTGATCATTTTAACCCAATTTGCAATGCTGCATGGCAAAGCCTCACCCTCAGCTATGTGTGGGTGTGTGTCTGTAGCAAAAGATGCTCAGGTTTTCCTTTTGGTTAACAAGTAAAGTATGACACGCTTGTACGGGTTTGTAACACACACAGATGCTGACACAGTTTTCCTCGTATCTTTTTCAGGAATCCTTCTCCAATTCAGATCGAGGCTTCTGAGAAATGAGCTGCAGATGTAAGTCCTTTGCCTGACCTCAGCACTCAACTGTGATGTTGCTTTTAAATTAATTGAACCGACTGAAACACTCATGCAATCACAGTGCCGTAGCCTTGGACCCTTAACCTTTAACTCTGTGCCCCTCGCTAACCATCAGGGACAGGAATCACCACTGACTTTGTTTATTAGCATCCATCCATCCATCCATCTTCATCCGCTTATCCGCTTTGTTTATTAGCAGTTAATTGCTATTCCCTCCAAACACACTATAATCAAAGGACAACTCACTGAAGGACAAGCTAGTCAAATTCAGATTTCAAACACAACCATTCCTTCAGTATTATGAGACAAAGTTTCTATTTCTGATTTCAGTTTGTCATCCCCAGCACAAGGAAGGCTTAAGGCACTATTAATAATGGATGAGGATGTGAGACTTTCCTGCAGGTTTTTTAGAAGCTTCTGTGCATGTATTTAAAACCCAGCAGGAACGGCTCTCTGTGCAACTGGAAACCTGGCTTTCAAGCAGTTCTCAAGGCAGGCTCGTCGGTCAGTGTGGCTTACAGCAAAGATAAGAAGCTGCAGCTTTCAGAGAATCACTGGGGTTAAGATTGTGGGATGTTAGGAACAAGTGTTCAGGAATTTTATAGTGCTTTCACATACAGTAATATGACATTACAGTGGGGGTCAACATTTTGGGCACCCCAGGTAAAACAAAAATTATTATTGTGCATAAAAAAGCCAAGAAAAGATGGAAAAATCTCCAAAAGGCATCAAATGACAGATTAGACATTCGTATAATATGAAACAAAAAGTTAGATTTTATTTCCATCATTTACACTTTCAAAAAAACAAAAAAATGTCGTCTGCAAAAGTTTGGGCACCCTGCAAAGTTAATACCTTGTACTGCCCCCTTTGGCAAGTATCACAGCTTGTAAACACTTCTTGTAGCCAGCCAAGATTCTTTCAATTCTTGTTTGAGGTATCTTCGCCCATTCTTCCTTCCAAAAGTCTTCCAGTTCTTTGAGATTTCTGGGCTGTCTGTCACGCACTCCTCTTTTAAGGTCTATCCATAGATTTTAAATAAGGTTGAGGTCAGGAGATTGTGAAGGCCATGGCAAAACCTTCAGTTTATGCCTCTTGTTGCAATCCATCGTGGATTTTTAGGTGTGTTTAGGATCATTATCCATTTGTAGAAGCCATCCTCTCTTTAACTTCAGCTTTTTCACAGATGGCATCAAGTTAGCGTCCAAAATTTGCTGAAATTTTATTGAACCCATTTTTCCTTCTACTCGTGAAATGTTCCCTGTGCCACTGGCTGCAATACAACCCCAAGGCATGATTGATTCACCCTCATGCTTAAGATTTGGGCAGAGGTTCTTTTCCTTAAATTCTGTGCCCTTTCTTCTCCTAAATGTACCTTTGCTCATTCCGGCCAAAAAAATCGATTTTAACCTCATCGGTCCACAGAAAGTGTTTCCACAATGCATCAGGCTTGTCTATATGTTCATTTGCAAACTTCACACGCTGATTTTTGTGGTGAGGACGTAGAAGAGGTTTTCTTCTGATGACTCTTCCATGAAGACCATATCTGTACAAGTATCTCTTTATAGTGGAATGGTGTAGCACAACTCCAGTGTCTCCCAGGTCTTTCTGGATGGATTGTGCAGTCAAACGTGGCTTTTGACTTGCTTTGCTCACAATCCTGTGAGTTGTTCTGTCTGAGATTTTTCTTGGTCTTCCAGAACTTGCTTTAACTTCCACTGTTCCTGATGATTGATAATTACATTCCGAACAGAGGCTATTGGCATCTGAAAACGCTTTGCTATCTTCTAATAGCCTTCTCCTGCTTTGTGAGCGTCAACTATTTTCAGTTTCAGTTTTCTAGACAACTGCTTAGAAGAAGCCATGTTGTTGATTGTTGGGGCAAGGTCAGATGAGTCGGGGCATTTAAAACCTAAGATTGACATCACCTGGTTTTTCCAGACGATGATTGAGAACAATCCATGACACGGTCAGGTCTCAGCTTTCCAAAGGGAGGTTAGCATGCTGTAAACTCTGCAGGGTGCCCAAATGTTTGCAGACACCATTTTTTTGTTTTCTGTTATTTTGAAAGTGTAAATGATGGACATAAAATCTAACTTTTTGTGACATATTATACAAATGTCTAATCTGTCATTTGATGCCTTTTGGAGATTTTTCCATCTTTTCTTGCCTTCTTTATGCCCATTAATACAACTTTTTTCCTGGGGGACCCAAATTTTTGAGCCCTACAGTACATTATTTGACATGGTGAGTGTGTCTCCTAACTTTCCTATTTACATAAGTAGCAGACGCAGAGCATAACATGAGCGTCATCTGGAGTTTCAATGAGTCCAATATTCACTGTCAACCTGTTTTGGTCTCCCCTTACTTCTGAGGGAAATGTCTGACTCTTTAGGTGGTTACAGCTCCACTATGTTCACCAGCTAGTTGCTTACTGTATATGTCTGCTGTTAAGTGCTGGGCATGTAGCGTTCAGTAGGTTTATCAGAGCTTATTTGCTGAAAAGAATTGAGACTGAATCAAACCTGTAAAACCAAAATATGTACCGTAAAGTTGCTAAAACGTTATTTAGAACTGAGGACAATTTGGCTTACATAATTATTTCTTAAACAAATTAAAAGATTGGCCTTTCAGAAATAATATTTCAGTTAGTGACCAATGCCAATCCACTTGTTGTTGTTGTCTACTGGATCAACCTGCCTTTTTCAGACACTCATGTAGAACATTCTTGTTTTGTAGATGAAACAGGTTGCAATATTCTTTCAACACTGGTGATTTTTTTCATTTGTTTCAAGAATTTACAATTTATAGGTAGTCACAGAATTGACTTGAGAAGATTTTTAGTCCTGGTGTGGAGTCCTTGTACATTGTAACAACGTAATTACAATAAGAAAATAGGGGGGGACATGATAGTAATATTTCACAGATCATTGAACATTGTGTCCGTAGGATTATGTTATGTTTGTTATAGAGGTAGTGAATGTTATTTTTTGTTAGCAGTGAGCACAAGTTATAGAAATCCAAGCCATGAACATGTAGAGCTTCCTTTTGAAAGTGGCTTGGGAGGCCTTATGTATGGCTGTAATTTTAATGGAAATGCGGAACAATATTCATGCTACTGCACCAGTTTCAATTTAAGGATTATATCCACAAACATGACCACTTCTTATATGCGGCCACATATTCAATGTCAAGCCACTGTCCTTCATCAGTTCACAATTCACACACCTATAAATACAATGTTCTGTCTTTGTAGTGTCTCTCAAATATTTGCACCCACACCTCCTATATCACACGTACACTCATGCACTCTGAGGTATGCATTTGCATACAAATATAGTTTTTGACATTCACAAAGGCGCGTACATATGTGCCAGTTTTCTGCAGAAATGGGAATCTGTCTAGCCAGCTATGTTGCTGTGGTTAGGAGATAACAGAAGCCTCCAATTACGGGACTCCCCTCAATCCTTCCCACAAGGCCCCTGATGGGAGTCTCCCTTGTGAGGAGGATGAGAGGGTGTAGCTGACATCACACTCACAATGGGCCATGCTATACGTGTTAAAATAGGATCTGGACGTTGCATTTGACACTGTCTTTTGTACAGTAACCATAGCCAAACTGTGCACCGTAGGTTGATAACTAATTAATCGTACAACTTTCTCTATGGCAGATTAATCTGTGCTTTCCTTTTTAGGTCAAAGTAAGACATGTAGCATTTGCCAGTGAAAAATCAGATCAATAATAGCATTGCAGAGGAAAGACAGAAAGGATACAAATACAATATTGAAACACTGTGATCAAAGCAGAGCTCACTCTGTGAATGAGAATGTAGGTTGGAGAGCAGGGCTGCAAAGGACAGCTGTGATTGATGCATTACTCTCTCTGAGCTATCTGCAGACAAAGAGAGGGAGAATGTGGCAATTTCCCTGAATCACAGTGTACATCTTAATTAGTCTCTTCCCTCCTTCCCTTCTCTCGTTTCTTTATGCACTTGCATTATGAAGTGCTCATCCTGTGCTTTTAAAAAGCCTCTTCTGTGTGCAGAAAGTAGCTGGCAGGGAAACACTTTTTAGTCTGACTAGGATAGCATAGAAGTGCTCTTACTATTCTACGCTTGGAACATAAACTGTGTATCCTTTCTAAACAATAATGAAATGCTTCATTCCATTTGCGGATGCCTTTAATATGCGATGCACAAACATTTATGTTGTTTTACCATTTGTTATTTATGATGTCTAAAAAGCATAGATGAATCGTTGTTTTCCCAGAGATGAGATGAGCTGTTACCTCTGAAATCTGTTTATTGTCAGAAGTTCTAATATACCAGGGTGAAACAAACCGCCTACTCACAATTTAGAAGAAGAAATAACAAAATAAAAAATTACTATGTCAAGGTCAACATCCTCTCTGTCTCCAAAGTCCTATCAGCAAAGAAAATCCACATTCCCTGCTTCAGTGCAGTTTAACAAACTAATAAGTCTCAGTGGTGATATTAAAACCTCAGTGGGAAGGAAACCACATGGGAGCCAGTTGATTAAGCAGACTTATAATGTAGTGAAACCTACACAGCCTTCAATATACAGTGGCTTGAGAATGTTTACACACCCATGCTAAAGTTGATTAAAAAACGGAATAAAAAAACATCTTTTGGAAATTGATCTTAATGCCTTAATTAAAAAAACTTGGGAAAATCCAACCTTTTAAGGACACCAATTGTCTTTGTGAATGCATAATGTATTCTAAATAAATAAATGTTCTTCCTTAAAATACAGGGGGCATAAAATACATACCCCTATGTTAAATTCCCATAGAAGCAGGCACTATTTTATTTTTAAAGGCCAGTTATTTCATGGATTAGCATCCTGATAAAGTTCCCTTGGCCTTTGGAATTAAAATAGCCCCACACTTTGAACTTTCCATAAGATCATCTCTCAGTGCAAATCAAACCAGCTATTAAGATAACTAAAATCAAACCATGTCAATCTCTAGGTAGGGTGAAGAGTATGTGATGGTATGGGGTTAGTTTAATTCCAACTGGCCTTTAAAAATATGCCTGCCTCTATGAGAATTTAACATAGGGGTGTGTATACGTATGCCCCCTGTAGGTAGAACATTTATTTATTTACAATACAGTATTCATTCATAAAGAACATTGGTGTCCTTAAAAGGTTGGCTTGTCCAAACAATCAATTTCCAAAACATTTTTTTTTTTTAATCAAGTTTAGCATGGGTGTGTAAATCAGATCAGAATCAGAATCAGAAATACTTTATTGATCCCCGAAGGGAAACTCTGTGTTGTAGTTGCACAATATTATAAATAGAGTAGAAATACAAGAAATAAAGAAATATAAGGAATTGGATACGTACGGTATTTACATAAAGGAATGTTATTATACATTATTTACATAATTCACATAATTAAGGATTTGAAAAAACTTAGTAAACTTTCTCAAACCACTGTATGAATCACATTATGTAAAATTACAACAGAACAATAGTCATTTATTTTATTGTTCACAGCTGTTAGTTAGTTGTAAATCCAAAAATTGTTGAGTTGGGTAAAATCTCAGCCCTGGGGTAGTGTGTTAGATTCACAATTCCAAGGGTAGTAGAACATGAGAAGAAAAAAGTAAGAGGCCTCGTGTTTTTTACGTAATGGCAGAATGTACTTTGTTCTGGTTTGTATGGCTCTCATGAGCTAAAGGTATTTTGAAACACCATGCAAAGAACTTGAATGGAGAAATGTAAATATATGCCCCACTAACAGAATGGGGAAAAACAATATTTTACTCCTCACATCATGGCCAGGTACTTTTACAATAAATGTAATATTTAACAATCAAAAGAAAAAACACAACTGTCATTGACAGTCTGAACAATGAAACTGAGGAGAAGATTTTTCTAGGTTTGATACTGAACCACAAAAACACCAATCACAGTATTTTATGGTGTCTGAAAGCTGTGTGGTGAATACTTCAGCTACAACAATAATACTGCAGAACCACAGACTCTGGAAAAGTGCACGTAAACTAGCCAGACTACATGTAGTATAATATATTCCATGAGAGCTGAGGGCTGTAGCTTACGTCTCCTAAATGTCAGTGCTCTGTGTGATATGAAATCATATATACACACCATGTCTGCCTATCCAGCTGGCTTTATGACCATTGTCATGGCAACAACTCATCCTTGTTCCGTTGACTGGTTGACAGACAGCCATTAGAGTATTATTTTGACATCATGTGGGGGATTGTGGGGGACTGTGAGGCATGAATGCACGGTTGACCCACTTGGCATCCAGGGGGGACCCTTGTCCTTTCTCCCCCATCACACGATCACCCCTCACATCTCAACAGGAAGTGACTTGACTTTTCACCATTTCCTTTCTCAGAAGGAAGTCTCATTGCACTGCTTCTGCTTCCTTTGTGTGTGCGTGCGTGCGTGCGTGCGTGCGTGCGTGCGTGCATGCGTGCATGCGTGCCTGCTTGTGTGTGTGTGTGTGTGTGTGTGTGTGTGTGTGTGTGTGTGTGTTTGTGTGTGTGTGATGGAGGGCGTTTCAAGGAATGTCAAGGCTGTGTGGATGTGTGGACCAGCTATTGTGTGTGAGGTCAAGGGCATTTTGAAGTGGGTGAGGTTTAAGGCTTATCCTGGTGGGATTTGTGTGTGCTGTGGGTGGCTGCTCGTAGCCCATGCACATACAATGCAACATCTCACAGACCACACAGGACCTCATTGAGCTGAAGTTTAGGAATAGGATTTGAGAGGTTTCAGGTCTTACCAAAGTTTACTCAATATAAAAAAACATCATCCTCTTCATACCCCTTCATTTAACTTTTGTCTTGTATTTTGGAGGTCAACCTCAGTTCAATGAAGAAAGACTTTCATTTAGAGTGAAGAAATACATGTTTTCCATATGTGAAGACTAGAGTTGAGATTTGGATGATAGGATGTGGAGAAGGACTTTGGATTAACACAGTGGAAGGAACCTTGGGCACTGGGTGTGATAAAGAGAGGAGGTGAATGGGGTGCAAGAGGGTTGTATTGGTTCAACAACTCAGCAGCTGAGAGGGGAATAGTTTAAAAGTTTGACAGCAGCAATATGATTGGCTTAGAGAGATTGTGGCAAAACTAGTTTGGTTTAACTCAGAGGGAACGCCCATAGTCAGCAGATAAAGTAGAAGCAGGAGCGACAGAACGAAATTTGTGACTGAATGAGAGCGTAAAGGGAGTCTTTCTGATTGAACTTCCACTAAATTTCACAAAAGACTGAATTCTGCTCTAAAATTCAAATTTTAATGCTCATTGATGTTATCTTTATTGTTTGCAATAGAATGTTATTACGAAGAGTGACTTATTTGATGTGGTGGCTTCAGTATACTAGATCAGGTATTTTAGTCTTTAAAGTGGATCAATACTGTGTGTGGGTCATGGTGTACTTCTCTGTGTGAGAGCATTGTGTGTTTGAATGATGTCCTTGCATTTGTAAAAAAAAAAAAAAAAAAACTCAAAAGCCCACAACCCTATCCCCCAACTGTGCCTTGCTATGTGCAGGACCCAGCAAGAGACACCCACTACTATGTCATTCCCAAATAAAAAAATCACTCTCTTAAAAAGTTGTGCTAAACCATGTCTGGTCACCATGTGTCCAGCTTAAAACTGGGTTCAGATTGCTTATATTATCCTTTCCACTGTGGTGCTGATTCAAGAAGCTAATCTCAATAAACAATCGAGTACTGACTGTCAAGTTACCGTTTAAAAACTATAGATGTTTTTCATTTAGTGTTTCACTCTGTTTACATCATCCCTGATCATGCAATATAAAAAAAAAACCTGTACGATTAGAAATAGAAGTAACAAGGTGAATCCAACTCACTTTGCATCATTATCAGACCTTATTGTTAATCCTCGCAAAGTGACAATAATCTCCGAACCTGAGCCTAAAACAGCACATCATAAGCTTGACTTTACGTTTTTCACTAAAACATGGTAATGTAATTGACTGTGTAATTATTTCTGGTGATTTTGATATTTGTGTTGATAACCCAAATGATAGGAATGCTCAAGAGATTACCACTATCCTTGAAAACTTTGGGCTCTCTCGGTATGTAAAAGAGCTCTTAAAATCTCCAATGTTATGGTCTTTGATGTTGCCCTTTCAGATCATTTCTGTGTTTTGTATGACTGTCAAAGTGGAAATTCACATTAGGTCTGAAAAAATCAAAAAATGATACATTAGTAAACATACAGTAGGAGCGTAGCATATTCTCAGGCAATTGCCATGATACCCTCCTCTCTGTCAACGTCAGTCAATGATCTTCTGGGCAATTTTTATTATAAAATCTTAAATGTCGATGAAATTGCACCAGTTAGAGTTATAGTCACTTCTCCAAAAGACACCGTGGAGGAATAAAAAACAGTGTGTTGGACAGCTGAGCGCATAATGGCTGAAAATGCAGTAATCAAAAAAGTAATAAAAAAGTAAATCATTCCTGTCTCAGATCAATAACTCAGAGAATAATAACACACTTACTTTGTTTGCCACTGTGGATAAACTTACCAAACTACAAGTATCAATTCTTCCTGAACGCATGCAATGACTTTGCTTCTTTTTTTACTGAAAAATCTAAAGATCCTCACTTAAGATAAATAATATGTCTCTCAGCAATTCTAGAACTAATCTGGTAAAGATGACTGATTTTGAAGTAGCAAATTGAAAAACCTTTACACCTTATATTCTTCACGTGCTTCCTTGATTCACTGCCCTCTTTTTTTAAATTCATTTTTAGTTGCCTGGTAACAGAGGCATCACAGCTAGTAAACAGCTCACTGATTTCAGGGGGCTTCCCCAAAGCCCTAAAAACTCCAGTGATCAAGCAAATTAAAAAAGAAAAACGCTAATCTGGATTTATCTGTACTAAACAACTACAGGCCCATATCAAATTTTCCATTTATTAGTACAATTATTGACAAGTTTTCTTTAAACAACTCAGAAACTGGGTGCCTCCCTAGGGGAGGTTTTTCCAGGCAGGTCCAGCTGGGAGGAGGCCTCAGGGAAGACCCAGGACTAGGTGGATAGATTACATCTCCAACCTGGCCTCGGGATCCCCCAGTCGGAGCTGGTTGATGTGGCTCGGGAAAGGGAAGTTTGGGGTCCCCTACTGGAGCTGCTGCCCCCGCGACCCACTACCGGATAAGCGGATGAAGATGGATGGATGGATGGAACTCAGCAACTTTCTGGCAATTAACAACTATGTTGATATTTTCCAGTTTGGATTTAGGCCCCACCACAGTACCAAGACTGCTCTTGTGAAGGTTTTTTTAATTGGGTCAAATCCTACCTTCAAGACAGAAACCATTTTGTATCAATTGGTAGCTGTACATCAGAGTATTTCCCAACAAGTGGAGTGTGGAGTTTCAATCCACAAGGGTCTATTTCTCAGTCTACTGTAATTTAATCTTTACAAGTTTGCGTTGAAGTTTTACAAAAACGTAAGGTTTTACATACATGTACGCAGATGACATCCGCTTATCCATTGTTTATCAATAAATCACTGAACAGTTTATGTCCAAGATATTTAACAAATCTCCTGATCCTAACCTCACTGACCTCCTAGGTCAGCTGTTTTTACATTACTCGCTGTTCCCAGAGTCAAAACTAAACATGCCAAAGCTGCCTTTAGTTTCTATGCTGCTCAAATGTGCAAAAATATGAGCCAAATACTTATTATTATTGATTTTAATTAATCTTCTTTTTATTTTCTCTGTGCAATTGATTGTTTCTTTTGTTTGTGTTTTATTTTGATTTACTCTGTGTAATCTGTAAAGCACATTGGGTTGCCTTTGGGCATGAAATGTGCCATATCAATACAATTGCCTTGCCTTGCCTACTCTTGGTTATTGCAGAATAAATACTTAATTGAAAGGGTCACATTTATTTCAGGTCAATTCAGTTGCATACAATACCCCTAACAACAAAGCATATATGTACATGTAAATAGTTATTAGTTGCTGTAATCAAATCTACTGTGTATACCCTCCTTGAACATTGTTTAAGGCAAAATACCAAATCCACATTCCTCATTTTGTGCAAAAATGCGTTCCAAAATTCTGCTGAAGCTAATATGAGGTTTTAATAGTCTGAATTATCTCTCCTCCAGCTCAGCAAGAAAACACTGTCTGTGGGGAAACACAAAGAGGGAATTTCATGCTCTGTGACTTTGGAAGATACCCACTTGATTTGACTGGCTCATGCTTTTAAATACTTGAAATGCTTGGAAATGTATTTGTTATGGATTTTGTTCCCCAATTCTTACATGGGAGTCATAAAGGGATCATTTTATGGCCGGTATGAAAAGGAGGAATGATTCAGATGAAAAATAATGACCATACTTTATAGACATGTGAGTATTGTATTAGGACAGACTTGAAAATATGTAAATCCTTTAAAGTTCTACTGCTTTTGAAACCTTTCTGAACATTGTATACTGTGGGCATGATATTTATCTGTGACTATTGTGGAGATAAATGGAAAAATATAATATCTGATCATTGACCTCAGCCATATATATTTTATTTTATTGACCTCTTGTCTCTTGACTTTCTCCCCTCCAGGTAGATTAGAGGTCAGAAACAGTGATAGAATAGCAACTGTAAAACTGTGCCCACAAATCAGTTCATATATCTTCAGAGACAAACGTTTATCAATACACAGCCTTGAAGTTTCTAACCCCTGTCAACATTTTACAATGACCACAACTACAAATTCATGAATACTCTGTACACTAGAAGAGCTTTATTTCTTAAATGCAAAACACTCTCAAGATCTCCAGGTGACTCCTAAATGTATCACTGTTTTTCATACTAGGCTTTTCTCATCCAGAAAAAATCCATACCCATTTAATGTACTCACTTCACACACAGACAAATAGTTTTTGAGGTCATGGAAAGTTCCATCACCATCATAAGCAATGAAGTGGTGCCACTGTCTTTCGCTGACTTCCTTTCTGGCTCACAGTCTTCAGAGATGGGCTAAAATGAGTGGGTCATCTATCACAGCAGAGGGGAGAGCGGTAAATTTATAGCTGTGAAAATAGGCCAGAGCACAGCACTGATGGAATAGATAGAGTGTAATTAGGACAAGGTTAGCATGCTCCACACACAAGCATGCATGCGTACCCATATACACTATTATTAATTATGTGACGCACATACATACATACAAGTGACTGTGTGTGTGTGTGTGTGTGTGTGTGTGTGTGTGTGTGTGTGTGTGTGTGTGGTGTGTGTGTGTGTGTGTGTGTGTGTGTGTGTGTGTCTTTGCTCGCAAACACTCAGAGGCACTCAGTGACTGAGAAATTATTCAATTACAGTACATTCACTTGAACAGAGCGCCATAACTTATATCAAAACAAATCTCTCAATCAGTCGCGGGCAATTATTTTTGCACATGCATATGCCTCACATAATCACACTCATTTACACCCTCACACCTTTTCTGGGATAAACACATGCATTCAACACTCACACACTTCCTATATGCAAAAAGACAGAACTCTCTTAACACTAACCTCTCTTGCTCTTCCTGCTCGATGCCATGTTTCTCCCTACTTGCTGATTTCTGTTTCTCATCTTCCTTTGCATCTTCAAATTTCTTCACCTTCTCCCCAATGCTCAGTTTACAAAACATTTACTCATTTTCACACTTTCTCAGTCCTGTTAGATTGCTTTCATTTTCACTGCTGTCAAAACCCACACCTTTCTCCCCATAGCTCTTCCCTCACTTCCTTCTGTCCCTTCCTCCTCACCAGCAGCCTGTAAGCATCTGCCTCCCTTGTTACATGTAACGCACACACTGCCTTTAGACACAGCACACTAACACACACACACAGAGCTGCCCCCTGTCTATAGAGCAGTGCTGTAAGCCTATAGAGCAGATGGGCTCAGGGCTGACTGACTGAGCTGTGCTCTGACAAACTGCTTCTCCGTACAGTGTTGCTCAGATGAGGGGATGATGTCTTTTGCACGGTCTCTAATCTAAATCTGGCCGCCCACAGATTTGCCAATCTAGAAACTGGCAACCGGTCGAAAAAATCTGGCAACTCAAGGGCTATAACACAGACGGCCAAGAGACGGTTTGATCCAGTATCTAGCAATCAATTTGACTGTTTCCAGGATGGCACAGTTTAGGTCTGTAAATTAAAATATTGGATAAAAACTGTTTCATGGCAGGAAATCTGTTAACTGAGTAAATATTGTTGGAAATAAAATTGATGAAATCTTCATTCAGTGCTATAGGTAAATATTGACAGACAGGACTTTCACACAAGGTTAATAGAGGGAAGCCTGACTGGATAAAGACTGACAGATAGTCCCTAGAATGATGAAGTACCGGGCTATATATATTCAACATGAAAGCCCCATAGGGTTTAAACTTTTTGGCTCTTTAAAGATTAAACATTGATCCCACTATTTTTATTTGGGCACTATTTACATCTTTTTTAATTAATTTCAACAATTTTCATCCCAAAACATTCATCCCTCCGTCTGTACCACTCATGTAATATTTCAATTAAAGACAAAAAAAGGATTTTAAATGTAGAACTTTTACTTGCAACAGTTTGTCTTTACATTAATGTAAAATGTTTCAGATGTGGCAAAATGCCAGGCTCAAAAAATGCTCACCAGATTTATGAGCATCTTTAAAAAAGATATTGGGGCTTCAGAGACAATAGTTTCAGGTGGCTCTAGAACTTTTTTGTTTTTAATCATTAAATATAAGTTGACACCAACACAGACCTTTTCATCACATCTCCATTGCATTCTGTCAGATTTGTAATCCCCACCCCAGATTCCCACATTAAAAATGTTAGAGAGTGATGGAACTTGGCAGAAACAGCTTGTATTGAGTGTGATCGCCCTCTTCTGGTCAGTAGCATGAACTGCCTGGGGCTCTGAGGTTGCGGTGGCTGAGAGAATGAGTAAGGTCATGAATTTGACATGGTGCCAAACGCCCCTTTTCCCACTGGGGCAGCAGATGGCAGCTCCCCAGTGCACAAGGCGGGGAGATGCTACCACCAGACGCTCCAAGCAGGGTGTAAAAACACACAAACACAGAGACATTAACATTCTTGTGTGCACTGTTTTCTATGAGCATTGTCTGTACACAGACTGAGGTGCACTTTTCAATCTGAGCTACTGAATGCAGAAACTTTACCTAAATTATTTACTTGTCTTCCCTGAGTGTAAACATGTCTAACCTACTGTATATTGTTATACTTTGCAGTGATAATGTAGCAGGTTTGAGTTAACTGGCACCAGTGGTTATACATGATCTATACATATTTGATTTTCACATTCTTTTTGCCCTGCTTAATGAAAACCATATAACCTGCAATGATTTTCAGGCATTTTCAGTCACACTGGTGAGATCCAGCTTGTCATATTATTCAACACTTTTATTGATAGGGCATTTTTTTAACCTAGGTGTTTAAAAAAAAAAAAAAGCTGCTGTCTATTTGCCCAGTGGACACATTGAATCTTGCCATTTTTCCAATTTTAACAAAGGGACCAATAGCTTCAGCTTTTTATGAATAATGTTAGAACGCAATATACTGCATATGCTTGCTTATATAACATGCTCTGTCTGTGAAAATATGAACAGCCTTTTTTTTCTATTTTTGGATAGATCTCAAAATTTGTTCTGGAATGTCATGTAGATCTAGATGAAATTAGAAATAATAAGTCAGTAATTCATACTGTATGAATAAGTTCAATAATGTTTTCACAGGATTTGAAGGCAAATTTGGATACTATTACAACATAACACTGGGTATGCCTTTAAGGACCTATGAATCAGCATCTTAATTAGCTCATAATTGCTGCTTTTTTAAAGCCATTAAATAAAAAAAGTCAACCACGTAATAATGTAGAGTCTACAATATATTTTCTGCTAAAAGTCCGTTATTGGAGTACTGGAGATCCAGGTCATTTCTAGGTCATGTCCAATAAATTTAAAAAGTCACACACAAAGTCTCTTATACCTTAATCCTATTAGTGTTACAATTATAATTATCTGCACTTGTTGAGCATTAACCAAATAAAACTAACATTTTGTAAATGTGCTAAAGCGTTCAAAACGTTTGACTGGCAGTGTACAGTTTACAGTCCTGCCTATGTTAATAATGCGACTATCACTGTCATTTCAAGGCGTACTGGTTGACACATTGAGGAGGGTATGCTAAGCTCAGCTGAGTGGCGTGTCACAACGGGACATGAAGTAGTTAGCTAATGTGGTGTAAAAGGATTTAGAGGATTGGACCCTATCAGCAGAGATGGCACTCAGAATGGCTCTGTTAATAACACTAAATGAGTCTGTGCCTGCAGCATGCTAATAATAGTGGCATGAAATCCAGGCATATAATTTATATGGAGATTTTGTTGTTGCAAATACTTAATTGCTAGAAGTGTGTTAAAGTAATGTGTGTGTGTGTGTGTGTGTGTGTGTGTGTGTGTGTGTGTGTGTGTGTGTGTGCACATATCATGTATAGGCAAAGTAACACAATTCATTTAAATGCCTTCTCTGAAACATAATCAACTCACATTGTGCTGTGTAGTGAGCTGACTTATTCACTTATTGTCTGTCTGACAATAACTTGCAATTATCTCATTGTCTCATTGTTTTCCAGGTCTCTGAAGGTGAACTTGTTTACAAATCAGTCTATGTTATAGATTCAAATAGCCTTTTAACAGGAGTACAAAGCAGATTTTTGTTGTTGTTTTTCAGACAGGGCCAGGCTGACATAAAATAAGTTTTTTTGTGGACTGTTTCACATTTGATTTTCAACTTTCAGAAAGCCATTGACTGCAAGGTTGACACTTCAAATAACTTACCAGGAAAAATATAAGTTAGGAAAAAAAGAGCAATACTGTCCCCTTCCTAGATTCTGTTGTTTTGTAGTTCACATTTGTGATATTTTTGCAGTAAGAGTACCTGACCAGAAACAAAGTGGCGAAGTCATGGTTAGAGCGCCGGCCCAAAGGACGTCCTATAGCAAAAATTACAAGTCTGCCATTGTGCAAAGCAGCTGTAATATAAAGCTATGAATTTAAGATGTGTTGGCTTGCCTAGCTGACTTCCTTTGGACAAATTAAGAATAAATGTACCCTGCTGCAGATGAGATTGAGTTTTTAACCACTTCTTCACATCTGCTGGAACTCTGCATGCGCCTTAATGGCAGATATATAAAAAACTATATCAAAAGATTTATCATATCTTTTTTTCTGTCCAATCTAAATCTAATATGCTTGCATGCTATCATACACTAAAACCACTATTTATCAATCTTTGATAGAAATGTGTGGTATAGCGTTATTAAATATCCACTGAACCATGTATGGAATGATCTGAATATTAGACATTTGAGTTATTAGGGATGATTTATATATGTCATTCAGCTTCAGCTGCCAAGACTATAATAAAACATTAGATTTGTGATTGCTAGGAAAATAAATGGACCAGAATTCTTTCACATGCTGTAGTAAAAGAAATATTTTTTGGGGGGATTTCACAAAACCTGTAAGGCAAGGCAAGGCGAGGCAGCTTTATTTGTATAGCACATTTCAGCAACAGGGCAATTCAAAGTGCTTTACACAAAATCAGTAAAACAGATAAAACACAATTATCCTCAAAAAAATTTTAGTGCTACCTTTTGTGATCACCCTAAGTGTCACTACCCTTCACGAATCTATTTTTAGAGACGTTACCTTTCATCTCTTTGGACTCTTGTTCACACTAATAGAGATGTAGACCCAAAGCAGAACAGTAGTCTATTAAACTGCATTCCCTTAACAACACCAACAGAGATAAGGAAGCGGCATGCATACTGTTGAGTTTTGAATAGACTTTCAATAACAGTATTTGCATTGGCAGGCTGGGTTTCTTTAGTCTAGCAGGAGTGGAAAAAATAAATCACAAATTAATTTACTTTACTTCATTCATACATACAGAGTAGAAAGAGTTTTTCTTAAATGTAAGCATTCTTTTGCTCAAAATGTAAGCATGAAAGAAACCAGATTGAATGGCAGCTCCCTGGCATTCTTTTACAAACAAATTCAATTTTCTTTGTTAGTGATTATTTCACACTGCATTAGGAGCCATCATGAATATACTGTACATGTTAATGCGTAAATACCATAAAAGTCTGTATCACCTTGGCTTTTATCATCTTTCATTTTCCATGAATAAAATATCATCCTTACCAGGCAGGGCATTGGCACAGCTTGGTTAGTAGGACAAGGAGGTGGAGCTGCCAACTCCTGTAACCCACCCCATGCTGGTCAAATCCTCTTTACTGGTTTCACTATAACAGTCTGCCCGCCATCCTTGGCTCGCCGTGCAATGATAGGACAGGAGCTTGGTGACCAGTGCCAGGGATACCCACTGGAGGTGGGAGGATGATAGAGAATGAAGAGTGGGGAAGAGAGAGAAAGGGAAACAGATGGAATAATGGGCAGAGAAAGGGTCCTCCCAGAGATTTGGTTGTTCTGTATGCAGCCCGACCAATAAAGGATTTTTATGGCCAATACCAATACAAATCTTTGGTTATTTAAAAATCTGATATTCCGATATATTGGCAGATATATGTATTTTTTAAATCCTGAAACTTAAAGACAACAAAAACACAATAACAAAAAAAAAACAGTTTTGCCAACAGGAACGTTGTAGAGTGCCCTATGGTGGGCAAGCTTTCCAACGCCAACACTCATAACATTGTTGACCATCCGTTTTTATTTTATTTTTTAAATATTAATTTATCAGAATCCAATATTTGTCGTAATAAATTATTCTGAAGAATGAACTTTGTTTTAAAATATTCCAAAGTTCAGGAAATGCCTAATAACAGTCGGGCTCTAGTTCTGTATCACAACTAAACTGTAGGATATGCTGAGAGGCAGCAGGCCTATTACTTAGACTTTCTTTTAACTTTTTTGCTGTTGTCTTTTATGAACGGGCACAGGATTCAATATCCAGTGCTACACCAACACAATTTAATTTGTTGATTGGTGCACATGAATGAAAATGTTTGTGCTGTGTGAATTAATGTTCTTCTAATCTTTTTCAGAATGTAATTAGACCGAAAATATGAGATATTTGTTTACTGACTGCTGGCATATACTGTAGCCCCACAAAGCTGTGGCGGTGTTTGGAGTTACAGATGACTGCCAGCTATTGTTATTTTTCCAATAATGTATGCCGTGACCCACTGTCTACAGCTCAACATTGTTCCACACATTGTTTTTCCATCCACTTGCAACATTTGAACACAGATGTTCACTGTGGGAGGCAATGGAAAGCTGGCTCATTCACAACACAGCATTCACTCACAGCTACAGTTTGCAGTCTGGTTTGGCACATAAGTGGGCGTGTTTGCGTGGCTGAGCAGATAGGCAGATAGTGCCCATGAGTGTTTCTTACACTACTATTTTGTTCACTAGTATAGTAATCAGTTCTAAACTTCTCTTTTGTGTTGTGTCTTTCTCTCCTGTTTTTATCTGTTTTCTAGGAATCACCTTCACGGTCATCAGTCATCTCTACTTGGCCTGGGGGTCTTCTAGAAGGTCGGACCTCCTTGCCACCATGAAAGGGTTGGGGACCAACCGTAACAGACACCCGCCTGACTCCTGTGAACCTTCCTCAGGCCATCCAGAGGCCCTCTACTCTCAGAAGACCAGCACCATCCCACGCAGCCCTTACCTGCTAAGCCCCACAATGGAACACTATGGCACCATGGACCCCCACCTCTATCCTTCAGCCAACCCAGGCTCCCTTCCACCAGACTGCATGCTGCCCCTCAACAATCAGCTGTCCAACAGCAGCACCTTCCCCAGGATTCACTACAACTCCTACGACCAGTCTGACTTCTCCCCACCTGGAGACAGCATCGGGGGGATAAGTACAGGGACCATGGGCACGTCCATGTCAATGGGCATGGGCATGGGCATGGGCATGGCAGGGCTGAGTGGACGAACACCTATGATTACGAGTGGCTCAGCAACTATATCACATCATATGACCAAGAACCAGGCACCATCCAGTCTGCTGGAGTTTGATAAGCAGCTACCTGGAGGCCGTGATGGATTCAGCACATTGCAGTTTCATCGAACGTCTGCTGTTGCTGCCGACAAGCAGCGCACAGACAGTCCTGGTCGTATCCGTTACATGCTGCACTCAGTACAGAAGCTCTTTGCAAAGTCCCAGTCACTGGAGAGCCACAACATGAAAGGAAATGTCAATGGACGCTCCACTGGTAGTGGTGGAGGCTCATCTGGCACTGAAGACGGAGGGAAGCAGAATCGCAGAGCTAAAAGTAAAGATCGGGGTACAAAAGCAGAGGCAACTGCCAAGCGACGACCACGCTCCAACATGTCAGGTTATTGGAGTTCAGATGATTTGGACAGCAGTGATTTAAGCAGCTACCATAACACCATGGCCATGATGACTCTGGGGCGTCCAACTGGCCATGACAGCCAAGGGGGCCAGACCAGATACATACACAGTGGCTACAACACTATCAGCTCCTCCAAAAGCAGCAATGACATGAAGTATCAAGCAAATACTGGGCCTGTGGGTGGAGTAGGTGATAGACTAGGTGGAGCAGGAAGAATGGTAATAAATGATAATGACTATATGAAAGGAGGGTCCTGGTCCACAATGACAATGGGTCAGCCGAGACAGGTGATCCAGAAGGGCTCTGCTACTCTGGACAGATCCCTGCTCAAGTCCAAATCCTGCCAGCCTGAACTAACCTGCAACTACCTACAGGTTGGACGAAGGGTGAGTAGGCCTGAAGTGAATATAGCAATAAAAAATGACATTGATAGTAAAAAGACTAATTATATCCACTTAACGCTGTCTTTAGGGTGATTGGAGTAGCACATTAGGCCGCAGCGGGGGTGCCAATGAAATTCCATGTCGGCGGATGCGAAGTGGTAGCTATGTGAAGGCCATGGGAGACATGGAGGACAGCGACGACTCAGAGGGAAGCCCCAAACCCTCGCCAAAAACCACCGCTCGTCGCCAGAGCTACCTCAGGGCTACGCAGCAGTCTCTGAGCGACCAGCTACCCCAACGCAAGTAAGACTACAGACTGAGACACATTGCTGTGCTTTATTATGCATATTAGTATTCAACAGGAGGGTAAACAACCTTGTGTTAAAGGTACAATGTGTGATTCAAAGATAAACCAAAGTAGCCAATGATAAAGATTGGGAACATTGGTTTGCAACCTATTATCAAGCAATTAACATCAGACTTTTATGAATCTGAGAGATTAATGTTTTCTTACGCTGTTAAAAGTTTGTTTACATCATTATGGTTTGAAAGAACAGCTATAAAACAAGCCAATAATGATAATATATTTCAGTAATGGTCAGTTGATAAATTCACAAATATTTAATTGTTTTCTATATAACTTAAAGGCCTGATAACCTCTATGTGAATATACTTTAAAAAAGTGCCTTTTAAAAATGGGTGGCCACAAAAACTGTTGATTTTCAGAGTCTACCCAGATGCTCCTAAGAACACAGTTAAAAACATTGATTGGCACAACCTCTCAACAATCAAAAGAAAATACATAAGCCAATATGTTTATACAGAGGGGAAACTACCCAGCCTTACCATAACAGTATGGAGGAAAATACAAATGCATACAACATGCACACGCAAATACACACAGTCCACGCTGCGCTTACTCACGCATAGAATGAAGTGGTGTCAGACTCCCTGTTGTCCCCCACATGCCAGCCTTACTACCATTCTACCTTATCATCCTACTACCTACATCAGCTGTTACCTTCCTTTTGTTGGACCCACAAAGCCATATAGCTAAAAGGATACAGACCACATTAGGTAGTTTACACTGACTTTTGTTTTCAATCAACCAGTAAATCTCTCTTCGACTGACTGGCATCACGCCTCACTTGTCTTAAAATTACATGCTTTCTGAAGCAGACATATTGTACAATATGTGATGAAGACGCAGTGGGACATAGCTGAGTTGACTGTACCTTTTTGTAAAATGACAGAAATGCCTTCACATTCTTTTATTTGTATCTAAGGCAATGATCAGCAAATGTAAGCAATACAAAACTGTCATGTTTTGTGATGTCTACTCAGATTTCAGAGCTCAAAGTATTTTGCACATTTGCAGAGCAATCACATTGTCTTTAAGTTGCAAAAGGTTTTGTCAGCAGTTTCATCTGCTGTCAAACATAAAATAGTTTCTATCTAAAATAACTGTCTGCAGGGATTTTTTTATAAAGACAAAACTCTTTTAATTTATTAATCAATATATTTTTGTCTTTTGTCTTAGATGTTTTTAGAGTTTGTACAGTTAGTATTGGTAAATTGAACTACGCTTTAAATTTTCAGTAGGACAAATGTATATTATAATTGACTTTTGATATTAACCAAGGTAGCTCTAGATATTGAAAATGTCAAGACATTTGTCACAATACCTTATATAAAACAGATCATATTTTAGTTGTCAATGTGGTCCTTAAATTTGGAGCTTGCAGTTTCAAAATATCAGTGCCGCACTACTGTATATGCAAACACTTTCACAGTGGTTATATTTCTGGTTGGATCAGAGATCGAGTGTTGATGTAACACTATTCAACCAAAAGAAGCAGACATCATCCTGAGAAACCCAGTCAGGGGCCTTCTTGAACTATATACCTCCACATAAATTCAATATTTCAGATCCCTTTAAAGTCTATGTTTACAAATTTAAGGATTTATTCTTCCCTTAAGCATGCTTGAATGTCTAACCCTACTCCCCCTGCCAATGCCTGACCATCCAACCCCACTCTCTTCCAATCTGCTCCACCCTGATTGGCGTGAGCAGCAGAACTCTGGATTACACCTTGTTGCAAGGGGAGCTAGATGCCCTGTGGTCTCCACTCCACAGTGTGCCCTCTCTGCACCAGCTGGGCAGGTCAATGAGCAGGTCAGTGACAGGTCCATAAGCCACATCCTAGGAGTGTGGTGCAAAACGCTTTTGTTTAATTGGACAATCAATGACTTTGCACTGCCGCACTGCAATGCCTGTAAAGTCAGTGGCAACTCCAAATGCCAAATTCATGCCCTGCTGCCAACAACTGCCAACCTCCCTTAAGCCTATAAATACCATCTGCCTGGTGCTTTTAGGTGAAAAGTAGCTGAGCTTGACACTATTCGAATGGGGGAATAAGGGGACAACTGTGTCCAAAAACCATGACATGGCAGCTTGCTGTCATGTGACTATCACTGTGTGCCAACAAAGAATAATTAAAAACACGACTTTGGAGCTCCTGTTTGATCAAACTTAAAGCTGTTCTTTGTCTTTGGCACCATGATGACACAGAAACCTGTGTACATGTGTCACCTACATCACTGGCTTTGCATGCTCAGATGCTGAAATGACTGATGCCAAAATTAGATTTAAATTTGAGTAGATATTTGTCTTCACGATGACTCATAAATGAATGTGGAAATGAAATAGGTAACTTGAATGACAACCTTATCTACCTTTTATCTCTCTTTCAATTCCTGGTTTTGCTGATCGTTCATTTTCTTCCCTGATCCATGTTCCCTTCTGCCTCCCTGTCATCGTATAACAAAAAACGTCAACTGTTTTTCCATAGTTTCCCTGAATATGTCCGGACATCGCCTTTAATTTCCTCTTTATATTTCATACCCTTAACACATCTCCTTTTTTTTGTTTTTCTTCTCATTTTACTTCTCTTTCCAGCTGTCTTCCATCTCTCAGAGAGCTCTCCAATAATCGCAGCCTGGACAACCTGGACTGCATTGGGGGTACAATCTCGTCTTTGCCACGCTGGGATGATGATGACTTCAGCCAGGCCTGCAGCACCTTGGGCAGACGTAGCTGCTTGGGACAGGTCAGTGCTTGTCTGGAAAGGAAAGATAGTGATTGCATTTAATGTGAGCTATCAGAGGCCAAATAATGAATCTGTTCCTCTAGTGTCCGTTTGTGTCTCCTTTTCTCTCATTGGTGAAGCAAAAAATGTTCTAATGAGTTATGAATACATACGCATGTACTTGCTCAAAATTTACACGACTTAGCTCCAAGTAAACACTCTAAGATCCCTTTGTGTGGCTTGAGCCACACAAACTAATTTCAGAAATATAATTTGCATTTTCACAGATACAGCTTGAATGACAGTCATAAAATGAGCTTCCTGTGAACAAAGAATCTCTTTTTTCCAACTGTATTGCATATTAATTTGACAAATGAATGACAACAGTAGTTTTAAGTCTAATTCATCTACTTACATAAGAGCTATTAGCTTGCCACTGACAAGGTCACCAAGATGATGAACAACTACGCAGAGGGGCTGTGATCTTTTTCAATGAACTAGTCAAATGAGGGAGTGCAGGCTATTAGTACAGGTTTACACCCAATCTCTTGAGATGTCACCACATCACAACAAATGTGTCCCATATATGAATGTATTCCTTTAATTTGCATGCATGGCAGCATACCAAACACATTTAATTTGCAATACAATGTAGACTTGTTAGGGTCAAGTTGTATAATTTTGGAATGCTTTGTAAAATAAATTGTATTCACAATAGGTAGCTAAATCAGAACAACCATACATAGCCTACCATTTTACATGCCTCCAAAATGTGTCTAGGTGTAAATTATGCACTTTGTTTTCTTTTTCTCTGCCTCTTCTGCACTCACCCCCTTAGATGCTTCTGTCACCAATCCGTGAACCATCAAAATAACTTTGCAACACATTTTAACTCCTACTCAGGCTGTTTCTGTCAATCAACAAAAAACGAAAACTCATGTTCTGCAAAGCTGGTTCTTACTAAAGAAGTAATTAAGAAAAAAAAGAACTAAGGAGGCTCAGGAAAAAAAACATGTAGTTGCTGTATAAACACATGTCTCCTGCCTAAGCATTTCTTTTGTTATCTGTACATTTAAAGTTCTTATATAGCTGGCCATGTAAGAAATGGCAAGAAAAGAAAATGCATTTTACAGATGAATGACAGCCCATCAAGAAACCCAGCATGAAGGGACGCAGGAGGAGTAATATTGGTTTCACTGAGTTGAAAAGCACTGTGCTCGCACTACTTAGAACTAATTGTATCTTATTGCCACACATTTAAACTTTGACCCTTTGGTGCCATTTTATTGCATCCTATCAGATGTGTCTCACAAATGGAGAATGCCCTTTACAGAAACCGTCTGCGGGCGGCTGGGTCGTTACTGGTCACCTTCAGCGCTAGAAGAAGTTTCTATCAAAATTATCCCACTCATGCAGTACTGTTCTACTTGCATAACTACTGTCACTGTCTTTGCTAATCTTCCTCCAGCTACGGGACCTGGAAATGAGTCATCATTATGAGGACCGCAGCTCAGAGTCCACATTCAGAGATTCTCGTTCCCACTCTCAGGACAACCCAGAGCCTCTAGATTTGCCCATGCCAACATGCTTCCGATCCCGCAGCCACAGCTATCTGAGAGCCATCCAGGCTGGCTGTTCCCAAGATGATGACACAGCATCCATAGACTCAGGCTGCTCACCGCCTCCAATTGACACCACCGTTCGCACCTACAGCACCAACACTGGTGAGTCACTGGCTGAAAAACAGATGATAAATGTGCTGCAAATTCATTCATTTGACTTCATAAACAATATAAAAGGGGAAAATGGTTTCTTGGTGTTCTTACCATGATGAAGTGTTGTGTGTTGCCAAACTATGGCCTGAATGCTTTCTTTATTATATACACAATATGCATAGTGCATATCTGTTTGGGTTATTTATTTGGTTATTAAACTTTGATGATTTTTGTGAAGTTGTGACACTTTTTCAAGAGCGACTCAAACACATGAGTCATAATCTTTGGATTAATAGGTAATTCCCATATTTAAATGCTCCTTTGTCCTGGGTGGGATACTAGTCCACCAAAGTGCACACACCATAATTTTTTAGCTCAAATGCAGCCTCTTTTGTCCATGCTAGACGGCCTTTCTGCACAGTGGAAGACATGGAAAGAACAGTTTGGCACTTACCTGATAGCCACTGGCTTGGACAGAGCCCCAAAGGAGAAACAGCTTGCAATTTTTCTTCAACGTTTGGAGACAGACAGACAACGCATCCTACCCACACACACAGGTAACAATTAAAACCAGCCCTTGCACCCTAAAAAGATATCTATCAATTACTACTTCAAGGACTACCAAAGAAATTCAAATAAAAATTAAACTCACTATCAAGTCAAACTGATCCTAAAAAATGCGATATTGGGCAGTAGAGCTTTGGTTGTCATTGAAATAATTACAGGTCACAGCAGCACAAGAAAAAACACGGGGCAACCTGCTTGTTGCCTTGACGTTATGCTTGGGTTATTACCATTGAGTATCCACATGTGACGCTCTTTCCCATAGTCTTCTAATAGACCATAGAGCATGTGCTGCCTTCAGGCTAGTAGAATTGTTTAGTTTCCATTCTGATATTGCTGAAGATCTAACCTAATAGTCTAGATCAGATTTTATTTCTCTGAATTATTTTGATGATATTGTTTTGTTTTATGTTGTGCAATAATAATGCATGTTGATGGTTTATTATTGTGCTTTGACAAAGAGCACTGAGCTTTTTTTGCAACACGTGATAAAAAATAAAACTGTTTCTCCAAAAGTGACTCTATTACAGTATCCACGTTTTTATTTAACTGCGTATCAAAAGCACCGTAATCGTGGATGTAGGCTTTTAAATTAATGGGTTAAATCTATGTTTAAACTGTGCACCGAGGCGCCCCTAAAGGCATCAGTAGACACGCCTCCCTCGGGCTCAGACACAAACAAAGGCAACACAACCCGGCTTTCCTTCTCACAGCCTTGACAGACAGAATGGCAGCTCCGGTAACAGCTAGCATAAGACTATAACTTAAGTCACAGACACCGCTTTGTTGAATAATTTGTCTGAGCCTGACAGCAGGGTAAGTATTTTAACAGTTTTTAACGGATATAGTGCTCAGTGTGTTTCCCGTTAACTTACCCACGTTATCGTTACCTAGTAACCTAACTTGATTGTGTGGCGACTGGACGCTCGTTAACCGTTTACCATTACCACAGAAACGTGTTACGCAGGTTACGTTAACTACTTTACTCTGGGTTTGTCGTTAGTTTACATTAGCACATCCGACGGTAAATGACGTGAAAGCCACGGATAACATCACTGTGTGGGTGTGATGTTGACTAAAAACTTCAGCAGGTGCTATTGAACATTAACTTTTTGTTACTTTTAAAGTAAAAACCGCTCAGGGTATTCATTCTGTGTCTATCTAGCGTTATGTCATTGATACCGACATTATTAACAGCATGGAGTTATCTATGTAACCTAAATTTGCTTCTCTGCAGAAGCTAAATTTAGAGGGAATTGATCATTTGTCTGAAATATTAAAGTATTGGAAGAAGTATTTGGTGAATGAAGAGTAAGATGCAAACAATTGGAAACCATTAAGCACAGCTAAAACGGTGTGTAGGGAATTGGGAGAATCATCTCTCCAAACTCTGGGATTGTCTGTCTGTCTCCACAACTGCCTCCAAGGGTCTGGCATCCTATCTGTTTGATACACCTTTTTACTGTATTATTATTAAGTATTTATGTGTGCTCTGTTGCTGACATTGGAAAAGCATGTTCCCACTATGTGTGTCAGCACTGTGCTGCACTCATGGCTGTGATGCTCCACCATGGGAGTTAAGTGGGGTGCTGTTGAAACTGTATGAGGACTAGTTACTGTATACGTACTGTAGTTGTTTGGATGGCCTATTGCCACCTCATAAAAGCTGCTTCTTTTTGGTTTCTGACATGGAAAATTGGCTTTCACGGGTGATTATTTGAGGGCTGCCCCAATTTGGTCCCACATGGTGTCCTGTCCTGTGTAGCCTATTGCAACATGGATTAAATCCCTTTGAGGTTACATTTAGACTTTACAGTTTTGTAGCTGTGCTGTTGTTGAAAGCATTAAATGTGATATTTAATTGGACTAATGGCTTTGGTGACGAAGTTGTGAACATAGTCTCCGGCAAGTTGTCTGTGTCTTGTGGCTGTTAATTGATCTAACAATACAGTTGGTCAACTGGCAGGCAGCAGGCAACTTGGCAAGCAATACTAAACCGTTAAATAGAGCATCACAAGCCACCCTTTGTCTTTCATTGTTCCTGATTAGTGTCCACCTCCAACTGACCACAGAGCAGCAACACCTCAACCAATGAGCTTAAAATGTTGTTGTTGCTGGTGAATAGTTCAACATGCTTTAGAACACTGGAGAAAGCGGGACCAAAGCTGTCATCCTGAGTGTCTCATCTGCTCCACAGTTATTTAGGTTGACCATCTTTGGAGTGGCTTACATAAGAAAGACGGAGGCAGATTGGATCAGGGGTCGTCAGTGAAATGTTGCATTCTGTAATGTGCCCAATGAGGGAATGAATCCATTAAAATTCAAGATATGTTAAAGATAAACAATTAAGACCCAATTCTGGTCCCTGAACTATGGCTAAACCCTCGTTTTACTTTCAGTGTCTCAGTTTGCTTCTTTGCAACATTGATTCCTTATAATATAACAGCAATTCTGTAATAATTAGGCAAAATTAGTTTTAAACCTGATCTTGGATTTCGAGGTCTAAAAAAATAACCAACAGTGATGTCATTGTGAGAAATATTTAGGTTATTATTTATCCCCAATCTTTTCATGGCAACCATAAATATGATTTCAATAGTGAGGAGACTCCCAATTTTGGGGTTCTAGAGCATAAAAGGTTGACCAAAGTTTCTTATTTTTGTGGTTTTTCTTTCCGTTTGTGAGTATTTAACCAAGATATAAAGCGTGTAGAAAGCCGTCATGGGGTTGTTCGCAAAGTGTATTCAACTGTTGTAGCTTCATACAGCTAATTGTTTTCCAGCCTCGAAAATCACATCTTGAGCAAGGGCTCGTAGTGGACAACAGAACCACTGTTCAGATGGCATTCAAAAAAACAGCAGTGCTCAGTGCCCACTCCAGATTCCACTCAAACATTTTTGGCACAAAGCATCTGCTTGTCACTGTTGTTAAATTCCCTTCTGTAGAGCAACCAATACATTCTACTGAGCAGCTCCTCTACACCAATTCAGCTTTTTTTAAAAGCTACAGTGTTTGCCTTCTTGTCAATTTTGTTATCTGTGGTACTGAGAGTTTACATTAAGGAACGTCTTTGTCAGCACTGGTTCTGTTGCCAGTAACTGGTATCCATGTGTTTTATGCTTGCATAGCTGTAAATGTTTGTGTGGCTTTCTGTTAAATAAGCATATACAGGAAATGGGTAGTTAAAATATGTGCCACTTACACTATCCATCTGTGGGAACTTTCTGCCATGGGTGCATTTTCTGGCTTTCAACAAGCATTTATCAGGAATCAGCCAGATTCAGTTTTCTACGCTATAATTTTTTTTGCTACACTATGGAATTAGTAAAGTTTATTACAACCTTTATTTTTTCAGTTTCACTGCTGAGAACTAGGATGATGAACCAGTAGCTTTTTTTTCATAGTTCAGTTTGAACAGGGGATAATGTGGTTAAACTCTAAACTTGTTCAAAACCTGTCTGATCACTTATGTGGTTGTATGCCATTGTTAAGCTGTGACTAGACAAATCATCAACCATTTTTAAAACAAAATGACAATCCTAATATTCAGCAGGTATAATTAACATGTTCCCAATCTTAGGTTAGTTTTGTTAGTACTTATACATACTTATAATTCCTAATTTGTAGTAAAGTTCAACTGAGGATAATTGGATTGTCATTAGTTTTAGTCTAGGTGGTTTAGTCATACACTACAAATGTATTGGTCAATTTTGACCCACTGATTGAGGTATTTGAAAAGTCTGTTTGGTAAGTCTGAATGTCTGTACCAAAATCCATGGCAATCCATCCAATAGTTATAGAGATATGTCAATCTTGACCAAAGTGGTGGAACGACTGATATTGTCATCACTAGAGATCCCCCTTGCATAGCTCAATTTGTCAGTGCTCTCTGTTGGGGGAACTATGCAGACTACACTTTCAAAATTAAAACACATTATCTTTGGCATTTCTAATTGCAGTTTCTTGTTATCTATTGGCCAATATATACAGCATTGATATATTTGTCATATGCTAAAATGGGCTGATATTGGCCTGGCCCATTTATTGTGTCCAGCTCAACTACTTTATCTCCTGTCTAATCTCAGAGGCAGCTGTCAGTTATGATTTTAGGGCTTGTTTTGGTGGGTAAAGCAGATTCTGTGATATTAAGACTTAGGGGTGAATTCTGTTCAAAATGACGAAAGTATGATGTGACGCTCAGAGAACTGCAGGGCAGGTGTCCAAAAACACTTCCATGCCCTCATACACCCAGTTAGTGACAGCTATCCTGCAGACTGGGATGCAGTGGTGCCAGCATCACATAGCTGCAGTGACAACAGTGACAACTTCATTCTGCCCAGCATCCATCTCTGTCATGAGAGGGACCATGGACAGTAAGGAGCTGTCTCAGCAGGTTCTCCTGGTGGAAAAGGATGGTGGTCAGAGGCCGGTGGCTAATCCATGGCTAGTGGCATGTACTGTTTAAGCTTTGATGGATGCTAAATTGCAGATTTATGAAAATAGATTGATAAGACTGGATTTCTGTCTCTCAGCATAACAAGAGTGTATATGGTGAATATCAGGGACAGCTTTTTGACTGGGTTGATTGTTTGAGCTGAGGGTGTGTTTAACAATCAAAGCATCATGGTGAGCGAGTGATAGTGTGTCTGTCTCAGTCAGATCTCTTTTTGTGATGTTCATGTGTGGGAATTGAAGGCACAGCCAAGGTCTGGAGATGGTCCAATTTGGGTGTGGTTTGGTGTCATCTCTGTTGTTTACAGATGGTGTCAGTGCTTTGGCTTCATTGAAATGTAACCTTAAGTGCATTGGAACGGTTTGCTGTTTGTATCTCAGCTAGGACTGAGGCTAGCATTGACTAATCCGAGCTCTATCCTGGAATAAGTCTGGTGTAGAGTGTTGGAGGTACAGGTATGTTTAAGGTAAGATAAAGATAACAAGTATAGAAAGTTGGACACTGACCAATAGCATATCCAGTCTGCAATTGGCTCCCCAGTACCTACACGAGAGAATGGTTTGACTGAATCCGTTCCATTGTCAATCTGGGTTGTATAGGTTTTTGTTGTTTAAAAAAAAAAAAAGTAAATAAATAGCTATCAAAATGAAAGTCTAAACTATGCTGACTTACTGACAGACTGCATGATGTTTTGTTTTTTCTAAATAATGGGGGTGAACCCATACAAAGCACACAGAAGCTCTGAGAGGCAGACCAGGGGGACATTGGAGTCAGGAGTGGTGCAGTGGTTCAAGCTGAGCCAATGGCATAGCTGACTGACAGCAGCAACTCTCTGGTTGTTGTGTGAGATCATTTGAGTTTCTCAATAGGTGAGGTGGTTGCATACTCATTAGAGATAAAGCTAAGTAGTGGATTACAATGAACAACAACCCTTTTGTTTGAGTGTTTTCTCAGCAGCTCACATATTTGCTGCAAGGCTTTTTCAAAATCCTTGACGACCAAGGCATTCATTGCAGCAACACTAAGCATAAACTATGTTTGTTTCATGCGGTGTCTCACCGAGTCATTACATGCTGTCGTGTAGTATCCTTTTGGATGTCACTGTGTTACAATTTATGAGAGTTTGACTCCTATGCACCTCACTGTCTGTCTGTCTGTCTGTCTGTCTGTCTGTCTGTCTGTCTGTCTGTCTGTCTGTCTGTCTGTCTGTCTGTCTGTCTGTCTGTCTGACTGACTGACTGCGTTTAGTAAACAATAGCTGAACTTTACAGAAAAGTATGGGCCCACTTACTAGAGTCAGTAAAATGGACAATAGATTTTAAATTTGTCACTTGTATACAGATTATGGTTCTGTGTACGTGACATCCCAAAGCACACATGTAATTTCATTGGAAAATCTTTTAATTGAATTAATATCCCTTACAGTAGTCTCTCTCTATAAATGCTTCTGCCACAGTTTCCTTTTGGTGGAATCATATTTGGTGTGTAATATAAGGCTATGAAGGTATTAGTAGTCCCACCGAATATGGTGTGGTCTGCAACACAAGCTGTTTCTAAGCAAAAATGTCAAAGCAGCAAAAACTCTGTATTCACAAATGAAATTATTATTACATATAATAACAGACTGATGGAGCAGCTTGTTCTAACAAAACTGCTTTTATTTCAACAAACTTTATTTCTCTCTGCTCAGCCTCAATATACTGTCTGTCCCTCTCTGTAGTCTGTACTAACGCCTCCATGGTCCTGTACAAGTTCCATTAGCTTTCCACTTTTTTTTCCAATCTGGTGTCAAATAAAGCATCTTTTTAACAGACCATATACAGTAGTAGCCACAGGGTTCATAATTTTTCAAGAAAAATTCTATGTTTAGATTAGGTTATGGCAGCCCAGCCATATGGTCTCTTGATTGAAGGCATCAGACTCGTTGAATTTTCCGAAGAAGCAACAGAAGAGCATTTGAGTCTTTTATATAATCTGTCTGTTACTTTTTATCTGCATTTTGAAACCATAGATGAATGAAATCTGTAAATACAATGTCTTAACTACGCACGATTGTAATTTTTGAACTATTTTAGTTTAGTTTTTTTATTTGTAGCCCATAAGCTTTATCTATTTTGATATGTTTGTCACTGGGGGAAATCGTGCTCACACATTTATTCCGACTCTCACTGTTGTACTTCAGAATGTAAGGGAACTTATGTATTGACCTCATCACAGACAATTGATTTGGTTGATGGATAAGATAAGTGGCTCTACTGGTAGTGAAATAATGTAGTCGGACAGGGGACAGAGCAATAAAAGGAAATATTTGACTGAGGTTTTTTCCGCAAAACAAGTCAGCTTTTATGTCGAATGCTGGACTCACGCTGTGTGGATTTCGTGTAAGCCCACATAAAAGTTTCCACTGTAAGGAGCTTGGCTTAAAATTTGTAACCCTGTATATATGCTGCCATGTGACCATGGAACTAAGCACTGTCAAATAATCCAACATTGACCAAGCTTACATAGTGTCTACTGTTTTTTGTATAGTTTTGTCAATTGCAATAAGTTTTTGGTGGCTTTTCATTTGACATTGGTGTCAAACTCCTTCCTGTATATCAGACCAGGCATTTTTCTAACAATCATTAAATCGATGAGAGAATGAGAGTGAATATCTCTCATAAGATCCTGATACAATAGGCAGACGGCAAAGAACTGGCGATAAAAGCCGACTGTGGCATCACCTAAATATTTCCCTTGATTACACCGCAAAGACTACGGGCGACAACCATACCATTCTATCATCTCCTTTTATAGCTGGAAGGCATACATGGTTTGGCATTAGGAAGTGTTGCAGATAAATGTCCTCCTCCAACATCTCAACCATATTCTGTCTTCAGAGTCAGATGGTCTAGAAATTGCTTTACTGATTTGTGTGTGTGGTTACCTGTTTGTCCAATGTCCTGTCTGATTTGATTTTCCACTTTACAGGATGCATCCCTGTACCAAATGACATGGACATGCTCCGAAAACTTGTTAGTCAACTCTTTGAATGATGCTGATGTACAGCCTTTGAGCTGTTTTCAGTACATTTACCTCTGTCCTTTATAAACAATCTTTCCTTATTTCTCTCTTTCTTTCTCATGTATTTTTCCTCTTGTTTCCTCTTCCCCTTCAGTTTCTTCATGCAGAACCACCAGTAAGAAGGCTGCTCCTCCGCCAGTACCGCCCCGTACAACCTCCAAGCCCTACATCTCTGTGACAGTACAGAGCAGCACAGAGTCTGCCCAAGACAACTACCTAGACCAGCAGGATCGGAGGTCAGAGGTCAACAGCCAGTCAAGCCACGCACACAGCAACTCCTCCGACAGCCTTGACAGCACCCGTGCCAACAGTCTGGCACGGGGTATTCCCGACCTCCACACATCATCCCCACTCCCATCGCTATCCCCAGAGAGCCAATCGTGCCCACCACCACTAATGCTTCCACTGAGACAAGTGACTCAGTAGTCCAGCATGAATCACTGAAATCAGGATTAAACAAAGGAAATCTAGTGGCAGAGGAGCCCCTAGTGGCGCCAGTACCCCGGCGGAAACTCTCCTCCATTGGCATACAGGTAGGCAACAGGACTGTTGCACTGTCCAGGGCTGGTACAGTTGAATCAGTGTTGTTACCACATATTGCATGACTTGGTAGAGTTCTCATTTCTGATTATTCATCAACAGCCCGTTGCTAATTATAACAGACCATTGCCATGCACAGAGTTCTGATTATAGACTTTGGCGGACCATTTTAAAATCGAAATGGTTTTAAATCAATATTTGTGCCGGAGCTCATACCGCTGATCTGCAGATCACAATGGGAGGGAGAGAATGGAGCGGTAAAGCGCTAATGGCAACGGTGCAAACAGAATGTTAGTTAGCTCCATGGTTAGCTCACTCACCGGGATGACCCGGCTTCCGCGGAAGAAGAAGTTAACCTACTAATTTTTTCTATTTTTATTGCCACTCTTCATTCTAACCCCAACCGGCCCGTCAGACACCGCCTACCAAGAGCCTGGGTCTGACCGAGGTTTCTGCCTAAAAGGAAGTTTTTCCTCGCCACTGTCGCACTGTTGCTTGCTCTGGAGGAAACTATTAGAACTGTTGGTTCCTTGTAAATTCTGGAGTGTGGTCTATCTGTAAAGTGTCTTGAGATAACTCTTGTTATGAATTGATACTATAAATAAAATTGAATTGAATTAACCGCCCCGATCGGGAAACACAGGTGTTATTAGGCTACTCCTACAGAGGTTACCCAACCTCTGTAGGAGTAGCCGCGTAATAATCAGCATAATGTGGATCGAGCCTTACTTAATGCATACAAACACAGTCAAGATAGAGCCTAGTCAAGACTTCTGAAGTGTAGCTTGTTCTGCCCATTGAGCTTGAATCCAGGAAAAAAAATATTTTTCCTATTAACAGTAATCCTCTGTGGTTTATGGCTATGTCTGAGGGTGCCACCTCAATCCCAAAAATGTGCTTGCAAGCTAAAGGTTTCATTAGGGTAAACATCCCTCTATCATTAGAGCTGGCTGTACACTGTGGTGAGAAGGCCTTTTTGCGTTCCCCCTCAACATTAACTTTCTGTTCTGTATGTGCTTTTATAAAAGACATTTTCTCTCATTTTGCTCCAAATTCATAAGCAATCTGTTTTACTTGTTGTTTGATATGAAGCTCAACTTGCCAAATATTCTAGATTTTGGTGACCCTGTGCATTAACAGAACTCAGTCAGGGTAACAATCATGACACTAAATAAACCATGCACAAAATAATAAAGATTTTCTTTGACTTGTTCAGATGAAAGATTAAAAATCCTGCATAACTCTACTTCAAACTAGCTAGAATTAGAGGTCCATGAAATCATTCATGCCAAGATTTTTGTTTCAGTTATTGTTCATAATTTTTACTTGGTTGGTGATTATGCTTTTTCATTTCACTATTTATTTGTTCTAAGGTCGACTGTATTCAGGAAGTTCCACGAGAGGAGACCCCGCCATTGGCCAAATTTCAGTCAATCGGAGTACAGGTGGAGGACGGGTGGCAGTAAGTCCTCTTCCTGTCCTTGTAACAACGTGAGGAATTTATATTATAGCCACACACATCGCTCTGACTATTCTTTCCCTTTACAGAAGCCATGTACATGTGAAAGCAACATGAATGTTTTTGTCTGAAAACTATCCTTGTGTGTTTTGGTGGTAGGGTTGTAACGGTACGTGTATTCGTCCCGAACCATTTTGGTTCAGGACGTTCAGATTGGCATGCAAATGCGTCATTGGTTCAGTACTCCCTGTGACCCAAACAAGTCAAAAATGTCTATTTATGTTGACTACTCACACACATGGAATAGAAAGTACCAAAAGTTTGGAAGCAAACTAGTTGTTGTGTCAGCTGTAGCATTCTAGTCGACGTCAAGTCAAGACAAGCACAACTGTATGTTGACATTGTTCAGCTTAAGTCGGGTCTGTCTGGGAAACACTTAAAACTTCCGTTTACAACAACATCGCCCAAATGTGTTGAATAGCGGAGAAAGAAAAAACTGACTGGAAGGCAAGTAATGCTACTAATGCTATATATCGCTGCAGATATGCAACCATACTCAGTTATACAGCTTGAGTGCATTTTCTTCAGGTCCTTGTCCCTGCCTTGTATAAAAGAGTGCAAACTGCAGCCCAGTTCAGGAATTATTAGCAGGTCTGAGTCTTATGTTGGAGCATTACTGACACAAGTGTTATTTATTTTTTATTTTGACTATATGCCAGCATTTGAGTGCCTTACCTGTTACATTCATTATGGCCCATGAGCCACTGTACTTCAAATAAATTAAATGAATAAATAATAATTAAATGCATTATTTTTATTTTATTTTTTTCTGCACTTTATTTTCCCCATTGACTGAAAACATACCAAACCGTGACCCCAAAACCAAGGTAAACATCAAACCGTAAATTTTGTTACCGTTACACCCCTAATTGGTGGTGTTGGATTCCTGGCGTGAACTATTGTTGTTTTATCAATGTTGTATACACATTTGTGCTATGTGACAATCCCTAAGCTGCTTACCCACTTCTTTTCCAGTCTTCTGCTGTTCTTGTCCTCCTCTAAGATTGGCTTAAGATTTTAGTCAAGCGCTCATAATATTTCATTATCTGACTGAATCGCAACTTGTAAGCATTTCCTGGGTAATATCAAGAAATGGAAATAATGTTGAGTCAGACCGCATTCATGTTCAGCCTATTCTTACATTTGTCATATGACAACAAGAACCTAGACTCCTACTGATAAGAAATCAGTTGATACCAGTCTGAGTGCACTGTTATCAAAGCCCAGTCTCTTATTGATCCTGTTTATTTATATGTTATTGATATATATATAGACCAGCAGAAAAGCCTTACTGTCGCACCTAAGCATTGTGTGTTTGTTTCAGTAATGAGACATTTTTCTTGAATTATTCAGTTATTATTTAGTTTTCTTTGTATTGTTGTGTACATAACTGTGAACAAAGAAAACAACACTGTTCAAATGGCAAAGGTCCATCTTTAACAGTCCCACCCTTTTGTTTCAGGCTTAGTCGCTCCAGTAGCATGGCCTCAAAACAAGAAACCGACTCAGACACACAAGACATCTCTGTCACCTCCCATATCAATAACGCCAAACACTTTGAGAAGAAAGTCATGGTCAATAGTGCCAGCCAATCCACAAGCTCCCCTCCTGGACAAGAATATTTAGACAACGGAGACACTACTTGTGTCAACTCTTCGCCTCCACCGCCCAGGCAGATCCTCAACCGCTCCACCACACGAAGTAGCTCTTCCTCCTTCTCAGAAAGTCTGGACCCAGCGCTGGACCCCTCGTCCCTTCCACCTCCAGACCCTTGGCTGGAGAGTGGCAATGGGAGTAACAGCAATTGTCCCCAGAGCGGAGGAGCGGGAACACTGTGCCGGAGAGATGGCCACTGGTTCCTAAAGCTGCTGCAGGCCGAGACGGGACGCATGGAAGGCTGGTGCCAGCAGATGGAGCAGGAGACCAAAGACAACCAGCTCTCAGAGGAGGGTAAGGATGCTAGGGTTCCAACCCTAGGTCTTTTTGTTAAATTGCCTTCAAGTTCATCTGGCCAGTGGTAACCATTGCACAATCCAATCCTTTTTGTTCCCTTGCCTAATGCTCATGCAAGGAAGACTTGGTTATGACATAACCAAAAGTATTTTCAATTATAAAGAGATGTTTAGTTTGCTGCTAGAGCTACAGAAACAGTAATGGTGTTCTCTGTTTCTATTTCAATGATAGATCTAATTACACCCTAAAGGTTTACTCTTGGGTTAGCATAAATGTCCATCTTTTAAATTGAGAAAAATTATTTGGCCTGGAAATGGCAGAATAAAGCCAAGTCTACAGTCAAAGCATTGCCACAACATGTGCAAGACTTCTGAAATGATCCATGCATCCTGAGCCTCCTTCCAGAGGTCTGTTGCTGTCTAGTCTATTTCCACAACATTTTTTAGTTTTCTCTCGCAAGACTCAAACAACTTTTGAATGTTCTAGAAACGTTCCACCAAAACCAGTTCCTTCCTCGGTTTATTTTGCAATTGGGTTTTTTTTTTAAATGCCAATAAACTAGAGCACATTTTTCACCCATCCTGGAATGCTGTGTGGACCAGCCAGACCCTTCTCCGCAGCATATGGAAGAAGGTTTGTCAAAGTGAGACTAGTTGCTGTCTGACCTCACCATGTGGTTCAGAGCTCTCTCACAGGGATCTGCCTCAGGCCCTAGATCAATCACTCTATCAGACATACTCAGCATGGAGGAGATGAGGCGGTAATACCTGGGGTTGCCATACACAAGCAGGCCTGTAATCCCCAGAATTACACAAATCTACTCTGGAACTGATTAAACCTCCAGATAAGATTAGTGCTCCAACATCAGCAAGTGAGCACACACACACAAATATACACATTATGTACACGCATACAAACAAACAGTAGGAAGGCTTTGGATGTTCAGTTCATACCAAAAGCCCACCACTCTATGAACAAGGCTCTGTGTGTCTTTGTGAGCCCATATGCTTTTTTTTCTTCTTTTTTTTTTTCGAAATAAATGTGTGTGACTATTTTACAATAAAGTAGTCCATATCAAAATCTAATGCTAGAGCTGGGTCTCACAATTTTGTAAGGGCAGATGTTGGTCGTAGTTCTGACAGACAGCAGAGTACATCTATATAGCTATTTTTTTTTTATATATATATATATATATATATATATATATATATATATATATATATAAAGCTTAGCTTAAATGCCTTTTTAAAGAAGATACTATTGTCCAATACTTCATGACATCCTGTGGAGTTGGTTGGGCAAAGCTAAATGTCTAAACACCTGCGTTTGGTTAGCATCACACCAGAGTTATTGGTTTGATGCGTTACACTTGGTGTAGTTGAGGCTGTTGCTTTACCTTTGATAGAAGCGTAGGTTGTGGTGTACATCATGGCAGAGAAGACTGGGTTTGTGCCACCCATAGCAGGAATAACAGGATACCTCTAAGAGAAACGATTGTCACAAATGAATGTGTGTTGTCAAAATGGATCTGTGTTGCTTTTTGTTCTCTCTTCAGTGCTGGGGAAGGTTCGCAGTGCAGTAGGATGTGCCCAGCTCCTTATGTCCCAGAAGTTCCAACAGTTTCGGGATTGTGTGAACAAAACTTGGTGTGTATATGACCTTTCTGTGACGCTTCTACTCTAGAGGTCTGCACAAACATGAAACTGAGACCCACGTTTATTAAGGTCAAACCACCGCCAATGTTGTATTTTTGTTATTTTTATACAGTATTTTGCATGATATGCTTGCCTCGATACACGTAAAGGCTTTCACACAGATGAGAACTGACTAATCTGGGAACAGCAATGATACACAGCATATTAGGCCTACACAGAATAAGGCATGGTGGCCCACCAGCACAAAATGCAAGAAGCTTATAATAAGCCATTAAGCCATTCCTCTCTGGTGACGTGTTTTACTGGAAATGGTGTTATACACATTGTAGCCAACTACCAGCACAAAACACTATAGCATCTCAAATGAATAAGCCATCTGTGTAAACTTGTTGGTTGATATCAACTTCCCAATAATTGGCCAGATGATCATGACTGGTAAATTAAGAACTTATTTGTCAGCTTGAATGAACTTAACTGTTCAAAAGAAATCCAGAACAGTACATGCAAAACATTTAACGTAACATGCTATAGTTGCAACATCTACAGATACAATTTAGCAATATACAATGTCATAATGGTCTTAAAAAGCTGCCAGATTGGGAAGAGAAACATTTCTAAATAGATCATAATTTAAGGTAGTCAAACCGAGCCCAAAGCTGTACATAACAAAATGGGTTCGGATTAATACAATCCAGACATGTAGCCTGATACTTTTGTCAGGGCCCATTATGTTTTTGTCAGGTAGCAAAAAACACCACAAGACATACAGTATCAATTCAATTCATTTTTATATTGATAGTATCAAATCATAAAAAACGTTATCTCGAGACACTTTACAGATAGAGTAGGTCTAGATCACAATCTATAATTTACAAAGCCCCAACAATTCTAGTAATTACGCATATATCGCAGGAGGATTCGGAAAGCAACGTTAACTGTGTACTCTCAGCCACTGTTAAATGTAAATGTAAATGTAAATGTGCTGTATTTATATAGCGCTTTTCCAGTCTTAACAACTGCTGTCATTAATACAGTCCTATTTACACAATAGAAGTTTCGCTGTAAAGAAATTATTTAGCCTTTAGTTAAAGGTGCTCTAAGCGATGTCACATGTGTTTTAGGCTACAACATTTGTTGTCACATACATTAAACATCTCCTCACTATCCGCGAGCTGCCTGTCTCCAGAACACACTGTAAAAAAACCACTGTCTCTGTAGACAGTGTGCTATGATTAAACATTTTGTAATAATATTTTGGGCAATGCATATTGGGTAGCTCTCCAGTAGATGTGAACAATAGCGTGGAGCCTGCACAAACAAAAGCCCGTCTGCCTGGAGCTTTACGAACTGTGGCTGTGTGCGAAGGAAAAAAAGTCAGAGCAGGATTAACTTGATATTTGTTTGCCAATCTGTTTTTGCACAAACAATAAACATAGAGGCAGCTGTTTGTAAACAAGTGAGGTTTTTAAGTCTGTTGTTAGTCTTAATCTTTATGTGAGACTGGATCCTGATTGATTGTAATTTTTTGTTGTAATGTCCCTTTTGTATTTCTCAGTCTCAACGTGCAGGCTTATTTCACTTGGCCATGTGAAGCATTTATAACTTTTTTTAGGTTCATGTTTTTGAAAAGGACAAAGTTATGTTGTGATTCTTTATTTTGGTCAGGAATTCAGCTAGACAAAAGAATTGAGCTGTAAAATGGCTCCCTCTAGTGATGACTAATGACGGCTACAGAATGTAAGTATTTGCAGTTCAGAGATATTATACAGTAATAAGCTGCCCAGGGGCGCTGTGATGGTCTGGGGATGTGAGGCACCAATCATGAACTGCAACTTCCCTGTTTTGAGTCTGGCCCGGGGAATTTTGTCTCATGTTGTTCCTTGTCTCTCTCTACTCGTTTCCTGCCGTTTCTACTGTCAAAAGGCAAAAAACAGAGACATTACAGCAGAACCACCATCACTCTAATCTCACCTAGTGGGGTGGGCCACCATGCCTTATTCTGACTGTGTCCTCTCTCCTCACCTTTCTTTGATTGTTCTTTCATTTGCATTCCCCTCTTCCTCTTTTGGTCAGAATGTGAATGCCAACCCGCGGGCCACAGCTCAGGACCTGGCAGGTTTCTGGGACCTGCTGCAGCTCTCCATTGAGGACATCAGCCTCAAGTTCGATGAGCTCTACCATCTCAAGTCTAATGACTGGCAGCCAATGCCGTCTGCGGCTGCCCAGTCGCCCCCTGAGCGGAAGGTACTTCCCACCCCTGCTGCCCAGTGCCCTGGCTGGGGTAGGAAAGCCGCCGAAACCGGCCTCTCTCCTCCCACCACCACCACACCACCATTTCTCCCACTCTTTTTTTTACCTTCTTCCCCCTGCGTGGGATGAACTCGAATAGGGCCTCCCTGTTAAATACAAAGGGCGCAGAGGGATCCCCTTAGGCATGCATGAAACAATTCATCTCAAAGAGGGCTGTTGTTGGTGTGTTTTTAAATGTAAAGCCCTGCTTTGAGCATGCCTGTGTTACTTACTGATGTGCTGGTTGCAGTGGAGCATGGCAAATATATATAATGCACTGGCTCATATGACGGAATGTTTTGGCTTGTGTTTGTGTGTCTGTCATTGTTTCACTCTGGTTTGTCTTTATATATTTATGTGTTTCGAGTTTATGTAGCTGTAGCTGAGCTGCTCTTGCTTTACAGTATGTTGTTTTGCAATGCTAATGCATTGACTTTGTGTCTTGTGATCCCTTTTTATTGTGCTTAAAGACTGATCCAATCTGGCCATCAATTCATGTTACCATTTCATGTCTTCAAAAATTGTCATATTAATGGCTGTTTTTTCTTAATGTTTGTTCCTGTTTTTCCAGTTGTCTATTTGTCAGTGTTTTTCTGTTTATCACCCAAAACCACTAAATGCTATTTACCACTTTGGTAACACTTTATAACAACATCATTAATAAATTGAATATTAATAGTTAATTAAACTTAATAGTTATTAGTTATTTTACTGTTAATAAAAAATTTAAGTTAGCGTCATTAATTTAGTATAATGTAAAATTTAGAGAGATAGTTTACTTTGTTAGTTTAATCATTAATTATTGTTTAAACTATCTATTAGCAGCATATGGATGGCTTATTATAAAGTTGCAACCAAAACTTATAATAATTAATGATTAACAACTGGTTTCTAAACCATCAAGTGACATTATTTTGGCCCTCTTAAATCTTTTTTTTTTTTTTTTTTTTTTTTTTGGTGACCGATTTAAAAGATGATTATTTGATTAATTGTGCACTGATAATAGCTATCCAAATGTTTATAAATGTTTTACAAGTCCAAGCTTTACAAGTATTTATTAACCAGTCACAAGGTATTATAATCAGTTGCAACTTTGTAATAGCCATGCAAATCATGTTTATTTCTTAAAGCTTTAAAAAATTTGGTAACCACTAACAAATACTTATTCTATATGATGTAATGATTTGTGCCATAATAACCTTTTAAAATATATATTTTTTTTAAATACTAATAATTAGGAAACATTAATTCATCAGTGATTTCATTGCAAAATATCTATTAACTTAAGTTTATTTAACTATCGGTTTACTATTTATTAGTGATGCTTATTATAAAGTGTTCCCCAAGCGGTAGTGAAAACAATCGGCAGTGTCATGTCTGTCCAAGTCCTGTCTGCCAAACCGGCCTAGACTAATAGAATGTCTTGAAGACAGTATCCATGTTACACTCTTTCACTGTCTTGTATCTGTTTTCTCCTCCTTTCGCACTTTGCTCTCTCCCTCTCTCCTCCTCTGTCTCCATGTTTCATCACTCGAACACTGCAGGACGGGGAGAAGGAGGCCGCTCCAGCGTCAAAGAAGCCCGGTAAGGGACGACCATTGCTGGGCCGTGAGAAGAGTGCAGACTCCTCATCCACCTCTTCATCGGCCTCAGCAGAGAAGCAGAGACACGAGGCACGCAAGCGTCTACTGGCTGCTAAAAAGGCTGCCTCGTTTCGCCAGAACTCGGCCACAGAGAGCGCGGACAGCATCGAAATCTATGTCCCGAGGCCCAGACTCGCCTCTGAGAGAGACACTGAGAGAGAAGGAAATTTGATTGGATCAAAGGACAGAGAGGTGTCACTTAAATACCTGGGGGGGGGGGGGGACTTTTGCAATGCAAATGAGCTACTACTGCTGAATAAATATGGTTAGATGGGGGAGAAGACATCAAATTCCCAGAGATTGGGGTGGGAGTAGACTTGGGCATTTTTCACACACTCATACAGTTGTAGGCTGGTCCTGGTGGCATCAAAACACTTATTTAACAAAACATAAAATGAAAAATTTAACTTTTGTAGACTCAACAGACTATGAAGCAGGAAACTCCTCATTTGAGGCTGCCATTGAAAACCTCAGCTGATAAACTTTATCATTTCTTGTATTACTCCTGATATAAAATTGCTATTGAAAGTATTGTTATTATGACATTATATCCTAAAGTATCTATACAAAGACTGTTTTAAACATTCCTCTTTCTTGGCTATAAGATCTATTAAGTGGACAGAAGGCAAACATTAAAGTGCCCATATTATGAAAACAAACACACTTTTTCTGGGATTTGGTGTGTTATTTTGTGTCTCTGGTGCTTCCACATGCATACAAACTTGGGAAAAAAACTATCCATGCTGTTTTGAGTGAGATACAGGTTTCTGAATGTCTTCTACCGTCAGTCTCCGGGTGAGCTGTTCAAAATCTGCCAAGCTAGCTCCTTCTAAATGGCAACACACTGCTACAACACACACTAGTTTACCATAATCTACAAAAGAACCACTTACATGTCCCTGTTCTGCAGGTTTTTCACTAGTGCGCCCTCGTTTAGAAGCAGTCTCCCAACTAATCCTGCCTTGTACCGACTAAAGTTGAAGAAAGAGTTTCTAGCTGATGTGATCTTACCTAGCTACTGCACATGTGCAACTCCCAACAAAGATAGTAAGAAGGGGGACGTCTCACACTGTAGCTAAAATCAGAATCAGACACCTAAACACACAGGGTGAAAACAGGATCTGCAGCAATGTGCAGTAAAACAAAATATGGTGTTTTTTGAAAATGAAACTATGTAAACCTATTCTGGTACAACCTCAAAATACAATTAGGAACCTAAAAAAAGGGCATAATATGGGCGCTTTAATGTTTTTCTATCTCCCATTGTCGTCCTCTCTTCCCAGATCATTGGCCATCTTGTAGCTTTGCACAACACCGCCTTGTAGCCACAAGCACTGCATTCACAAACTACAAACTCACACCTATGTATGTCTTCCTTGTATTTATTTGTTTACCCATCCTTTGTTTTGTATAACAATCCATTAAGATCTAGTTATTAGGAATATTTTTGGTATGATGAAATGAAAGTCCGATGTGAAGGGGTATTTATATAGTAACTAAAAATGAGGTGTCCTACAAAATGTTTTTGTGTCAAAAGATTTTAAACACTGGTGAGAATCTTTAAAGTTTAGTTTCTTAATTATTTTAATGAGAATGGATCATATTAATGATGACAGCATGAGGATATTTCAGTCAGAATGTCAGTCAGCCACAATGTTACTGAATATAATTTTCTTGGGAAGAAAAACTCAACTCTTTTTAATCTCTTGCTTCTCCCTGTCCCATTGACTTTGCTTTTCATGTTAGTGCTCTAACTGCAGATGTGTGGATATTTCAGTCAGGATTTTTGTTCCATTTGTTTAATGCTTTAAGTCCTTTTATTAACCTCACTTAGCATTCAACTTTTACATCTCGAATGGATCTTGGGCTTTTATTGAAGTAGCCTAGCAGCAAGCTGGATAATATTACGTTATTGTTTGTGGAGACACACATCAAGACATGTCTTGCTGTCATTTTATGCCATGTTTCTGTAATTATTTTTGATTTATTTTTCCTCCCATCACTCAACAAAATCAATCTTAGTTCTTTGAAACCATTATTGTTTTCCCTCATTGAACATCATTCAAAGTAGTACCTGCACTTTTTATTCAAAGAAACAATATTTAATTAAAGCATTACATACGTTAGTCAATGTGTTTTCATCATTTATTAAATGTTACTTGTTTTTGTTTTTTCATGGAAGACTGAATAAACCAAAGATGGATTCACCGTTTCAAATTCATCTGACAAATTGAAAAGTCAGAAGCAGGGAGCTCAACAGTAACCGTGCTTACTGTGAAAATAGAGTGGAGTGTAGCCACAGCACTGCATGTCTCACAGGTTTAACATTTAGCTTCAACAGCAGGACCCCTCCCCTTCTCCTCCTGGGAACTGACATTATGACATGTTTGATTTCTGACCTCTAGAGGGCAACGGTGGTTAATTTTCAATCCAAGATACAGTCCATTGTAGTATGTTGTATGCATGCAATGCAAAGGGAATTCATATAAGACAATGTTCAGTCCTGCCCTGTTTTGTATTAAGAGGATCCATTGCGGGGATTACACATATTTGCTGACTCCTCTTTTGTTTGAAGCCAGTTCCCAAAACAAAGAGGCCTCTTGGTTTATGAGTCATTCACATAGACACACTTTAGGATTTCCCTCTAGAAGTACACATCCAACCACAAAGTTAACCCTGACATGCTTACATCAACCACAGTTGCTTGCCTTGGTCTCTTCCGAATGCTAAGCAAATCTAACTTCCCCTTCCTAATTAGTTATGTAAACTATTACAATATCATTGCTTTGGCTGCCGCAATGCCTCTTTCACACCAACTGTGATCCAAAAAACGCAGCCTGAGTCTTTGAATTGGAAAAGCCTGATGACCACCATTCTCTCTCTATCTTGACAAGAGCTTTCTCTTGATGGCGGGCCTTTGTTTGCCTGTTGTGTTTGCCGGCTGGGGATGACTCACCATAGAAATGGCTCAGGGGTGTCAATAGTCAGTTCCCTGGTGGCTGTCATTGCGCCCCCCCTCTCCTCCTATTTTTAGTGGGGTGGATAGCATCGTTAGCACCTGAAGGCCTTTTGTGTGACTTGAACTCAGTCGTTGGCTTGATTTATTTTTGACTGCCAGGAAAAAGTTGTGTCAGACAAGATGTTTTAAGGTGTCTACCATTTTTCAGACAGATTTTTATTGACACATATGTATTATCTCTCTCATGGATAATGAATATTCAGTCATAAGAAATAACACGCCTCAAGAGGAAGATTCTTGTGAAAAAAGTTTAGCTTGAAGGCAATAAATATTGCAACAATTAGATTTAAATCTTTTTCACATATGCAACCACTACCAGAATATTTGATTTCATTTTAACATTTAAAACAATTTCATAACATTTCATTTCCTCTTTTTCCATTTTACACATTTAGGCCCAAACCCTGCTGTCACCCTTCCTCACACCAAACCACCGAAGGTCTGCTTTGAACACATCAAACACAATGTGGCATCTTAAGTACGCTGAGGGAAGGAGGGCATGAACACAGAGAAAGTTGGGAAAAGAAATACTTTTCCAGCTCGCTTAAACTTGGAAGTTTAAAATGCCAAGAGATGTCAGTGACCTACTTAAAGAGAGCTCATCTCATACATTTAAACAAGGCTTGCCTTCAATACACAGATATTACTGGGGCACACCTAGGTCTATTTCCTGGGAAGGGTTATCCATGATCCAAACAGTTGCACTGTGGGGGGTTTGTTGCTGTAAAACCATTGATTAGAGGGTGATAATGGCCCTCCATAAGAAGGATTTCGCCAAAGTCAAAACTGTCATTCTATCAGCATTTGCTTAAGCAGCGGTCTGTTTTGGTCAAGCTTGTATTCAGCTGCGTTCTTTAGTGTGCCTCCTACCACCACAATAGTGAAGTTGGTAGAATATCTTATCATCCATAAATGCGGAGAAAAAAATGTAATTTTAATCAAGAAATAAGAAAACATTATTTACAATGTGGCTGTGGTCGAAATTGTACTATATGTTCTGTAATACTAATGTACCTTTTGGCTTTTACTTTCTTCCTCTAAAAATGGTTTTCCATCACACATTATATATTATATATTACACATTATAGCTACCCTTTAAGATTGTTTTATGTATTGCATTCCAGTACTGAGGGAAAAAAGATTTGATGAGTTGAGGATATAAGGGAAGAGAGACATTTTAATCCCATGAAGAAAATGGGCCTATACCTCAGCTGAGATAAAGAGAATACTCCTATACAGTATTCCAAATGCCTGCTTTCAATAAAGCCAACTCATTAGCATCTGTGCTTTGTTCCACTGAGTCAGGCATGACACTGGGAAAGGGGTGAGGGGCAGAGTTCTTACCACAAGAGATATGATATATCAAAAAGTGTTTGTAAAAATACTAGAACAAACAAGCACATATTTTAAAGACTAGGAGGTTTTCAGAATTACTCTATAGGCTGTGTGTATGTCAGGGTTTGTGGGGTTTAATATAAAAGGGTTGGATTGTTTGAGACAAAGTTGTGAGTGAGAGGTGTTGTTCATAAAATGAGATTTACCTAGATTCTTGTCCCTCTGGTAACATTTAAAGCATATGTGCAATACTGAGTAAAAGGGTTATTTCATATTATAAATTAAAACTAATATCTTGCATTTCTCCCGCTGCTGTTCTTCTGTAAATAGACCAGACTGAAATCTTCATCTTTTACAATGCTGTAGATCTATTTATACTATTTCAAGGTTGTTCAAATGTATAATAGAGAGATGTAACATTCAATAAAATGCACACAATACTTTCTCAAAAAGTCCATCATGGCTGTATTTGCTTATTGTTTTGAAGATGTTTGCTGACCTTTAGGACAAGATGATTCAGTGTGTGGCTGTCAATTTTATTTCAAAGACTATTTCAGAGATACAACAATGCATAGGCTATTGTTTGTTATTGTTTTCAAAAACCTGCTGGTTTCTAATTATCAGTTCAAATCTGTCAATCCTATGCACATTTTTGCGTTTGCTTTGCCCTCATCTTTTCAGACGGTAACGTAAAGTAACACTGTTTGATGACACTCAAGTTGCTTACTATCTTATTATCTTAATACATCCATGCTTTTTACAGGTAGATTGCAGTTTCGTATGATGCATCATGCGTTAAAATCTGAACTCTCCCGCTCATTTGGCCTGAGAATCTCCAAGACTTTGAGGAATCAAAAAGCTTTCATCACACATTAGCCTCACACGCCTAGAGACAAAACAACTGTAGAATGTGAGTGTACTTTTCACATCAGTTAATTACTTTATTCAGTGTGAGTCGAAATAACTTGGTTATTGTGTTATGTAGCCAATAGTCAATACGTTTACCATCGACGCTTATGATTTATGTAACAAGAACAATTTGCTCAACGTTACGTAAACGCTGGCAACGTAGCTGCCGCACCATACAAAAATAAAGACGACCACAAAGGTTATGAAAGATAACTACGGCTCTGTTTATATATGCCTATGTCGACGTAAAACTGGGGTTTCAACCGCGTCGAGACAACAACATTTTGTTTCAATGACTGCGCTATACTCTGAATGAAATGGTTCTCCCGTCAGTCACGTAGCCTGTCTGTTGTCTAGCGGAGCGCTGTGATTGGCTAATGGCTGCCCAACAGGCGCAATAGAGGTCTATGATTGCTGACAGCTGTTGATAAGGCGGGATCATTTCAGCTGCGACTGTCAAGATTGGCAAAGAGCTGGCGCTGCTGCGTGCAGGTAAAAGGAACAAGCCACACAAAACAGAAACATTTATCTTGGCAGAAAGCGAGGAGTGCGATGGATACGGACTCTGCAGTGAACCTTTTCGTGCGGCAGAACCCCGAAAGCGAGGTATTTAAGTCGATGAGAAAGCGCAACACCTTCAGCTTCTGAAGAAAGTACCGTTGTGTCAACCGTCGTTGGCTCCCGCGGGGCACGCATTGTATAGCAGGCAACTTGGACAGCTGCGTGTTTTTCAGGCAAACCATCAACAAAGAATGAAAGCAGTCAAACGAGGTGAGCGGCACTCGCGTCGTGTTTTTTACCGTGCCATACACGTTTATAACCCACAAAGTGTCTGTCTGTGAGCCAGTGTCTTTGCTGTTGGTTTTGTCTGGTATGCAGGCTTTTTGTTGCGGGCAAATGTAGCGTGTGTTTGTGCTCAAATTTGGAGGGACAGCTAGCCAGCTAGTTATCTCTGGAGGCGCATGGTGTCCATCTGGCGGCGTAACATGCGGGACGCTGTGCTTTCCTGCCTGTCTCCTTTGTGCCCTCCATGATAATTTACCTAGTAGCTCCTCGTTTGTCTTGTTTTGAATGTACATTTAGCATCATTCGAGGGTTTTAGTGTGTATCTTTTAGCAGGCTAACGTAATGACTGTATAATCGAGCTTGTATAAGTTGATGTTTGGCGTGTAACGTTGACTGGCGTTATAACGGTCAGATTCAAATTCTTTCTTTCTGGTGTGAGTGTGTTGTGATGTTAGTTCACTGTTGAGTTTTCAACTTTGCCCCGAGGACTATTTGGCCCAATTTTTAAAGAATATTAAATACTACAGCACCACATTTCCAGGGGCACAGATTTAACTTGTAGGTAGTGGAGCCATTTGGTAAACAAAGCTGGGTCGGTTTGGCTGCCTGTGAGATGTTGCTTATGTGACACAACGTTAGTGCACTAAGCTAATATGTTGAATATTGAACTCCACATTGAGTTTGCGTTAAAAGCCCATGGCAAATCTTTAAATGTGTCAAATGATTCCGTGACGTTAAGGGAATGCACACAATTTCTGTCTCATTAGAAGTAGGATAACTTGAAATGTCTGTCAAGCATGAATGTGGCCAATGAATGGGAGACTGGTTTGAATCATTTAATTGGACCACAAAACTTACCATCAGGACAAATCGTGACCTATATATGTTAAGGTTCCAATCAATGAATAATCCACTATGTCCAGGCCTGCTGTAACATATTTAGGTGCCAGTGGAAGCTCATTTACTGAAATTGGAACTGAAAATCCTCTGAATTTGTTTTTGTAACCCCCCCCCCCCCCACACACACACACACGCACACACACACAAGCACACACACACAACTTTTCTTACTTGGTTTAGGACTTCCCTCGTTGTTGAGGAATGCAGAATTCAAAAGATTTGTCATCTACTCTAGCCGTCTTGAGCCAAAGTGGCATGAGGGGAAAACAACCTCTTTTGCATGGTCAATAGGTTCCTGGGCCACTGGCTACTGTGATGTTGATATGCACACAATCTTCTTTGTGAAGACAGGCGCTGCCCTGGGGTCAGGTTTCAGCCAGCCCCAGAGAAAGACATTTACTGCATTCTTCTGTGTCCCACCCCTGGGATCACCATGCTCCATTTTGAGGGAGACTCTCTCCTCTCAGTGGCCAACCATAGACTGAATATAAAAATAAATCCCACATTAAAGTTTAAACCTCTAAGCGGTTTGCATGTTCAGACCATGACGCTTTTGTGATTCTCACTTTAAATTAGGAGGTTAAAGAAACTTGAGGTTTGTGCACTTGTTCCACTGCTCAGAGCCAAATCGGTGCCGACTACTTTTGGCTAGTCTGGTAGCATGGCTCCTAGTATTGTGAAGGAGTACTTTACATTTTTCATTTCTTTTTTTTTTGTCATCAACGGGATCAAACTCTTTTCTGCAGAAGCTCAGGCAAATATGAGTATAGCAGTTCACTAAATACAGTTTCTCCCCCCCCCCCCACCCCCACTTCACTATGGCAAAGTAAGAACACACAACTTATACCAAATGATCGGCAGATTTTATGTAAACACGTTGGAAGACTGAATAATGGTGAACGTGACTTAACAACTGTGTTGCTTCTTCTTCAGCTCTAGAAGAAGAGCATCGCCTGGAGCATGAACACTCCTCGCTGTCGGCTCGGACGTCTCGTACAGTGATGATGGCTCCCCGCTCGACCTGTCAGGAGGGGCTCTTTTGGGAAGCGCCGTCGCCGTGGCAACCTGCCCAAGGAGGCAGTGCAGATTCTGGGAGCTGGCTGTACGACCACCGTTCATGCCTATCCGTCAGAACAGGAGAAAACCAGTCTGTCAGGCCAGACCCGACCTCTCTGTGCTGCAGGTGAGGAGTACATTTTTATTTTAGTTTCTTTTCCATGAAACACTCTGCTCTTACCAGAGGAAATTACACTTGTGGTACACTGTGCATTCTGGATTTATTTCTGATTTGTGATAAACATTTTCATTGGTCTCCACTGTCCTTTCATTGCCTATGATATGTACATATAAATCTAAACTTGCAGGTTTCACTAAAAAAAAATATATTTTTGACATTGTAACAGCAGCAGGCTGTATTGGTGCTCATTAAAGAAGAATTGGGTCAATTTCAACATGTAAGTTATAAAATGTGTTTTTAGAGCCTCTAAACGTGTTCAAAATGTCATTACAAGTGCCTACCCATGTGCAAGGATTCCTTCCCAGGAAGGGACAGTGAATCTGACTGCTGTAGATGGGAAAGTTGTGCTAATTCAGCTCTGTTTAGTTCCTTGTGTTGATACTGCACGGAGTACTTCGGGACCATTTACAAACTACAACAACGAAAAGGGATAAAAACATATTTTCAAAATAAGCATATGCTTATTTTTCAAAAGTAAGTGCTGTAGTACAACTAACAAAAGACAAGTTCTAATTGAGGTAAGTTTTGAGATACTGCCTTATTTAATCATTAAATGATAGCATACATATTTTTTGTAAAATCTCTTTTCTGTTTGTAGATGGTCTTGAAGCATTCTAACTGCCATCTAAACACAACTGAATTAGCAGAAACTTTGAACACATTTTTCACATCTACTGTGGAATCAGGTTACAGCCAGTGTCTACATAGTCATTACTAAGGACATAACAACGACAAATCACTTTCTTGTGGAAAACATTTTTTTTGTGTGTGGATTAACAACTGTTGCCTTTCTGTCACACCTACTGCAGTCAGGTTCACTGTGAAGAAATCCCTCACATGGGTAGGCACTTGTAATGACATTTTCAACGGGCTAAAAAACCTGTTGGTGGCTAACTCCAGCAAGAGGATAACATGGTGTATAGGCAGCCGATTGTTTTTGTTTTTTTTCTCTCTCTCTCTCTCTCTCTCTCTCTCTCTCTCTACGACAGAACTCGAAATTTACAAACCGAGCTTAATGTTGAAATTGACCAGAATTCTCCTTTTTTTTTTTTTTTTTTTTTTTTTTTTTTTTTTTTTTCTCCAAGGTTGCCTTGACACTGAATATCAATTTTACTGTTTGTAATGCCCATATGCAGATCAAATCGCTCATGTTGTCTTGTAGCACAAAAGGCTGACCGAGATCTGCACATCAGACTCAGTATAAAGTTTAAGGCTTCACACACCAAGGTGTACAGGCATAATAACTTTAACATTGTTCTTACTCTTGTGGTATTAGCTTATTTTGATAAGTTTTACCAAAATGTGTCACCAGCATCTCAGTAAACAGTGAACAAGTAAAGCAAAACGACAATCAGATGGGACCACCACACTGAGAATTAGACTTTCTGAGCTTTCCCTTTTTGCTACATTGCCATCAGTAGTAGACATTTCCCCTTTGCCTCTAATCACAAGGGCTGCCAAAATTAAGGCTTGCTGCAGTAGTTGGTGTTATGTGGTGTCGGACATGTGCCAATTACATTCCGTGTTTTTTGTGGTCTTTTTGCTTTTTATAGAAGGAAACCCCATTTAGTTAATTTTCGCATTATCAGTGCTGCAAATGTCAGCTCAAATGGATTGTATTAAGAAAGTCAACTATTAATGGAAATTGGTGGGGCTCTGGCAATCACTGTCTTGGTAGAGCTGACGTTGGCTAATCCAAAGGATGGATTGGTGTTTATTGCCAGACTTTGTTACGACAAACAGACGAGGCAGAGCTCTGACGCTGTCTGAATAGCCAAATTGTAACCTCAAATTTATATAAGTCTATGCATAGCATGGTATGTGAAGTAGTGAAGGAAGCAGGGGGTGCTTCACCTCCTTCTCAACCAGTCGGCCGCCGCCAAATGAGCTGCGCAGCAAAAGCTTGATCAGAGAGGCCAGACTCAAATTCACTGTTCACTTAGAGGGAATAACTACACATGGCTATACACTGGTAATTACATTTTGGGCATGTTTAGAGGCTAAAAACGAGTTTAAAACTTGCCCTGTTTAACTCTGTTGGGTGCAAAATTCTAGCAGGAAGATAACATGGCGTAGACCTACACTACAGATTATTTTCATTGGTCTCACTACGACTATGACAAATAAAGTTACATGTTAAAATCAACCAGACTTCTCCTTTAACTTGTGGGAAGGCTTCCTCACCTTGGCATCCCTAGTCCAAACAGTCAGCATTAGAAAAGACCTTAAAAATCAACATGAGACAGAGAGTTTCTAATGTAGTCAGTTCACTGGAATTCCTTTTGGCTGGCTTCTCTGTGGCTCAGCATATTTGAGCTCAGACCTCATTATTGCCAGTGTTTGAGGGCTCTCATATCTGTCTGTCTCCCCTTGTGTGGGAGGCGTACCACTAGAGGGGCCCTAAGTAAGGCTTCATGCAAATGTAGATGTGTAGGTGGTGGTTTAAAATCACAGGCCTCATATCATCTTTTAGATCTTGAATGTGA